>NC_088416.1:10673449-10973449 GCF_034236695.1 Oncorhynchus nerka | reverse complement strand
AGGTGTAGCGCATGGTGTTGAAGCTCAGGATGCGAGGCAGCTTCTTGAAGCAGGCCCTGGAAAGGAGAAGGATCGAGAAAGGGAAGGGAGATTAATATAAGCACAGGTCTTGTACAAAAAAAAAAAAAACTAGAGACGTCAATAAGTTATTTTTTCAAATGGTAAAACCAACATCAACTAGTGGAAAACCAGCCAACCATTCCAAAAATGTCTAGTACACAACTACGACGGCCAGCGTAGGATAGTTGGCTTATTTTCAGTAGAAACCAGCAGGGTCCTCTTCATGAGGTTCGCGTTGACTCACCTCTTCTCTGCGCGTACTTTCTTGCCACACTGGGAGCAGGTGTACATGTTGTCCCCCTCCAGAGTGTCCTTGATGGTCACCTCGTCCAGAGATTCCTGAGGAAGCACGAAGACAAGTCTCTAGCAACATGCCAAGCAGTACTATATGCCCACTAGAATTAGGAGCATAGAAAATACACCGGACTAACAGAGTCCGACATAGGATGACTTGAGGAGAAGTTGCCATTTGCAAGAGTAAGAATTCCAAGCTGAATAGAAGGAGGCAGTGTGATACTACAGTGCTATGTGATTTGAGACGTGTGATTGGAAGGTAAACCCCAGTCTATAACACTTGGTTGCACTTCTAAATGACGTCAACGGTGTTGATGGCGATGTTGTCCTTACGTAGATGTTCTTCATGTCGGCCACCTGGCACCTGACTGTGTAGAACTCCTCGGCTGTCTGACTCACGTGGTCACAGTCCTGTTGGACGGGGAAAATGACTTGAATGAGAATGTGTGTGTAAAGCCACACAAGTGCAATAAACACATGTAGGGCAACATTTTGTAGTGAATTTTTGTAGTGCAAAGGAATAGGTTTCAAGACTAGTCATTCAACTGAGACTGCTCTTCTCTGTATCACGGAGGCGCTCCGCACTGCTAAAGCTAACTCTCTCTCCTCTGCTCTCATCCTTCTAGACCTATCGGCTGCCTTCGATACTGTGAACCATCAGATCCTCCTCTCCACCCTCTCCGAGTTGGGCATCTCCGGCGCGGCCCACGCTTGGATTGCGTCCTACCTGACAGGTCGCTCCTACCAGGTGGCGTGGCGAGAATCCGTCTCCACACCACGTGCTCTCACCACTGGTGTCCCCCAGGGCTCTGTTCTAGGCCCTCTCCTATTCTCGCTATACACCAAGTCACTTGGCTCTGTCATAACCTCACATGGTCTCTCCTATCATTGCTATGCAGACGACACACAATTAATCTTCTCCTTTCCCCCTTCTGATGATCAGGTGGCGAATCGCATCTCTGCATGTCTGGCAGACATATCAGTGTGGATGACGGATCACCACCTCAAGCTGAACCTCGGCAAGACGGAGCTGCTCTTCCTCCCGGGGAAGGACTGCCCGTTCCATGATCTCGCCATCACGGTTGACAACTCCATTGTGTCCTCCTCCCAGAGCGCTAAGAACCTTGGCGTGATCCTGGACAACACCCTGTCGTTCTCAACTAACATCAAGGCGGTGGCCCGTTCCTGTAGGTTCATGCTCTACAACATCCGCAGAGTACGACCCTGCCTCACACAGGAAGCGGCGCAGGTCCTAATCCAGGCACTCGTCATCTCCCGTCTGGATTACTGCAACTCGCTGTTGGCTGGGCTCCCTGCCTGTGCCATTAAACCCCTACAACTCATCCAGAACGCCGCAGCCCGTCTGGTGTTCAACCTTCCCAAGTTCTCTCACGTCACCCCGCTCCTCCGCTCTCTCCACTGGCTTCCAGTTGAAGCTCGCATCCGCTACAAGACCATGGTGCTTGCCTACGGAGCTGTGAGGGGAACGGCACCTCAGTACCTCCAGGCTCTGATCAGGCCCTACACCCAAACAAGGGCACTGCGTTCATCCACCTCTGGCCTGCTCGCCTCCCTACCACTGAGGAAGTACAGTTCCCGCTCAGCCCAGTCAAAACTGTTCGCTGCTCTGGCCCCCCAATGGTGGAACAAACTCCCTCACGACGCCAGGACAGCGGAGTCAATCACCACCTTCCGGAGACACCTGAAACCCCACCTCTTTAAGGAATACCTAGGATAGGATAAAGTAATCCCTCTCACCCCCCTTAAAAGATTTAGATGCACTACTGTTCCACTGGATGTCATAAGGTGAATGCACCAATTTGTAAGTCGCTCTGGATAAGAGCGTCTGCTAAATGACTTAAATGTTAAATGTTAAATAGTGAAAAGTGCACAAAAACAGTAAACCTCGTAATCAAGCAGTGTGGTTTAATGCGGTTTATGATGAGTTTTGCACTTTACACAACTCTTTTGCACCAGGGAAACGTTGCAGGAAAACATTTAAAGGAGTATAGTGATTCTTACCAGCGAGACCACATTGTTGGTGATGACCCCTCCAAAGAGCGTCTTCACTGTGTTTTTCAAGTCCTGGGACATCTCCTCTATCTTGGTGATGAGGTCGGTGAAGAACTCTGTCATGTCCTTCTGCTCGCCCGTGTTCAGGGGCTGCTTGTCCATGGTGTAGGTCTTACAGAACGGGCGGGGGTTGTACGCCTTCCTCTCGCTCTCCTGGAACGAGGGATGGAGAGCGAGGGGGTAAAAATGGAAGAAAGGAGGAGCGGAGCAAAATGGAAGTAGCAGGGTCTCCACGGGGACAACGTCAGTTTGTTCCTGTCATGTGGACGGAGGAGCTAGATGAGAAGGGTGTGAGACAGAGGGCTGAGAGAGAGAGAGAGAGACCGGCTGCGTACCATGAGATAGGTGAACATCTTCTGGAGCTCCAGCAAGGTGGTCTTGTGCTTAATCTCCTCTGCGTACTGGGGAAAAAAAAGGAAAGAAAAAAAACACACAACTCTCATTAGCAAACAACATTCGCAAATACCAACATCGAAAGCATTCTTCCCGGGTGGCAGAGGGAGTGAAATAGCATGTGTGGGATGAGCATTCTTGCGCAAAATGGCTGCCGTGGATCTTCCAAGCGTGGATGTGGTGAAATTGCCCCCATACAAACTACAGCATTGTGAAAAAGGAACCACAGTAATATCATCCATTACAAATCGCTAATATAGAGCGAGGAGAGAGAGCGAGAGAACAAGACAGGGGGGGAAAAAACAACGAGGCGTAAGAAAAGAAAGAGGGAGAACAAGAGAGGAACGATAGAACAAAGAGAGGGCGTAAGAGGAGCACAGTATTTAGCGGACTGACCTTCGCAGTGAAGACGGCCTGGCGTGCCTCAGGGATCATGTAGAGCTGTTGGATCGTGGAGGCCAGGTAGCAGGTGGCCCCCAGGTTAGTGAGGCCCACGAAGCGACACTCGGCACGCACGTCGTCGTGGGGCCAGTAGTCCCACTTGTACGGGGCGTGAGAGGCTGTCAATTTAATTAACATTAACACAAATATTAATATCGTTCAGGGGCCTAATAAAATATACCGGATCTAAGATTGTTTGATGATGCTCAAATACCTTAAATCATAGCGACTTTGTGACTTTGAACCTTAATAAACCAACTTGGTTCACTCATTTGATCCGATAATGGAACTCCACGGAGCAGACATTACCAACAGGAAGGCCTGACTTCAATGGGATGCTATTTGGCTGTTTGTTTAAAACCAGCGTATATAGCATTTCTACTCCCCGCACCCCACCAAGGAAAACAGCTAGGCGCAGTTTAGGGGCGGAAACTATTTTCAGATTCTGTCAGCCAGCACAATGTCTAATTCAATGGCCATTGTATTCCCTTGGGCCCTCCTACCAATGCATTACTCTCATTGACAAATATCCCTAGTAGCATTTTCAACCGTTCTTAAAAGGTCCTTCTCACTCTGCATGTGCTGGGACATGACCCAGTTGTGAAGCAGCCTGTAGTTCTCCACCGAGCCCTTCACCGTCTCCACCAGGAGGTCGTAGGCGGCGGCGCGGGCCGCATGCGACTTGCACTTGGGCTGGGCGCGGTCGGCCAGGCTGGGAAGGAGGAAGAGGAGGTTGTGGACGTCGCGCAGGAACTCCTGGCCCTCTCGGGAGAACTTGAAGGGGGGCTTGTGTTTGAGGACGCTAGTGGCGAGGCGCAGGAGGCCCGTGAGGCCGTCGTCCTCGATGGCGCCGTCCTGCTGGTCCAGGATCTCGCGGCTGGGGAGCGGGAGACAGGTCAATGTTTGAGCAAGCAAACTTTAATTGTAGAAGTGGTTTAAAAACAATATTGTGCCGTGTATTTGAACTGAGCTGGCCTTAATTCTCCAGAAAGAACGTGGACAACGCAATCCATCACATCACATATTTCCTATATAGCGCATTTCTTTTGACCCAGGCACATGGTCCAAAGGCAGTGCACTAAACAGGCAATAGGACGCCGTTTCAGACGCAGACCTGGTCTTGGATTCATCTTGGACTCACCTCCGGATGCAGTCGGCCAGGTGTCTGGCTAAAGCATCCAGGTCCAACAGAGTGGTTTGGCTGGCGTCTTTGACGTGGATGTTGTCGATGAGCTTGCACAGCAGCCAGAAGTACTCCTTACAGCCCGTCCTCAGCACGGGCTCCTCTTCATAGTCCTCCACCTGAACACATGACCACACAGCACATCAGCTACAGAGCCCCCTTCATTTATATTAGATATAACTTGACCTAGGAATTTAATAACCCACAACAAACACATTTGTTTTAGTCAGTATACAGTACAAAACAAATTGTGCTTGTGTGTGTGTGTATATGCATCTGTCTATACGCGCAAGTGTGTACGTGTGCTGTACCCACCCGCAGTGGTTTGAGGGCCTGTGCGTCGGGGAGGAACTTGAGCAGCGTGGAGGCGGCCAGCAGCAGGAAGGACCTGTTGATGGACTCTCCCCCCTCCAGACCCGACAGGGACAGCTTGTACAGGCCGTTACACGCCTCGTGACGCACCGCCGTCTGAGAAGGCACACTCGCGTTAACCCATTCCTCTATTTGATGTTGTTACCAAGGTCACACGGATCGATTGGGTCACAGAATAGTTAGTATTCCAGTGGCATCAAAATAGAGACAATATTTTTGGATGGAAATTACCCACAAATGTTACACCGAAACAAACTGGGGGGGGTCAGTGTCTCATTATTCCCCCAGATCTCACCTCCGGGACCAGCAGGGTGAGCTTCCTGAGCCAGTCGTGGAGGTGGTCGCTGTCGGCCAGACCGGACTTGACCGTAGAGCAGCAGTGGGCCCAGCTCACCAGCAGCCACATGGAGTAGTGGGTCACTGGAACATGGGAATAACGTCGTCATTTCACATGTCTAATGTGTCATTCCTAAGAACAATGTGCTTAAGCACATACAGAATGGATAGGAGGCTATGAAAGCTCTACTTTCAGTGCAAAATGTGTGAAAAAAAAAAAAAATGTGGCTTTTAATTTCTCTTGCTGATGAACATTTAAGCATATGTAAAACGTAGCTCACCTTCATGGCGGGACCGGTGATCCGATTGGGCCTTCAAAACTCTGCAGGTGAGACAGGAAGTAAACAAAGTCAAGATAGGCTGACGGAAACCTTTAGTACAAAAACATTTCACACCGATACCCCATGTCAATAGGACAACACAACTTACAATGAATGCCTTCCTTCAAATTCAATAATTTGTTCCCGGTCTTCAAATTCAAAAGCCTTTCTTGGCATGGAGAGTGTGACCACATACATTGAGCCACACCAAACATACTTAGTAGTTAAGTACTACATATCACGCTAGTGGGTAGTGTGACCACGGAAACACAGGCCTCGTCTTCGGTGTTCTCTCACCTGTGTGCTAGGTTGTCGTAGGTGTAGGCCACGTTGATCAAGCGCTGGATCAGGTTGGTGCCTTGGACAAGGCCCAGGAAAACCTGACATGAAAAAAAATTATAATCAAGTATTACCAAGTATATCAAGTATTTAAGATACAAATAATTACCCATGGGGATAGTTTTGAAGTTCGTGTAGAGGACAAGACACCACAGGGAAGGAAGTACAGAGAGACAAAATAGCTGTGGGCAATAGAAGACTGCTTCAGAGGGAGAGAAGAGGCAATAGAAGACTGCTTCAGAGGGAGAGAAGAGGCAATAGAAGACTGCTTCAGAGGGAGAGAAGTGGCAATAGAAGACTGCTTCAGAGGGAGAGAAGAGGCAATAGAAGACTGCTTCAGAGGGAGAGAAGAGGCAATAGAAGACTGCTTCAAAGGGAGAAAATATGCAATAGAAGACTGCTTCAGAGGGAGAGAAGAGGCAATAGAAGACTGCTTCAGGGGGAGAGAAGAGGAAACAGAAGACTGCTTCAGGGGGAGAGAAGAGGAAATAGAAGACTGCTTCAAAGGGAGAGAAGAGGCAATAGAAGACTGCTTCAGAGAGAGAGAAGAGGAAATAGAAGACTGCTTCAGGGGGAGAGAAGAGGAAATAGAAGACTGCTTCAGGGGGAGAGAAGAGGAAATAGAAGACTGCTTCAAAGGGAGAAAAGATGCAATAGAAGACTGCTTCAGAGCGAGAGAAGAGGCAATAGAAGACTGCTTCAGAGGGAGAGAAGAGGAAATAGCAGACTGCTTCAGAGGGAGAGAAGAGTAAATAGAAGACTGCTTCAAAGGGAGAGAAGAGGCAATAGAAGACTGCTTCAGAGAGAGAGAAGAGGAAATAGAAGACTGCTTCAGGGGGAGAGAAGAGGAAATAGAAGACTGCTTCAGAGGGAGAGAAGAGGAAATAGATGGGGAGACAAAAAGATGCTGCAGGACATTCTCTACTACTTTCTACAGAAATGTTGCCTTCACTACAGAAATTAAGTTGAAAAAAATGTAATTAAAATGTTTTATAGATTTTTTTACGGTTTCTGGTTTCTCAATCCTGGGTTATTACACGTTTCTGTATTTCCTGGTTACGTCAAACAAAATAATACAAAAATCGATCGATCATTTCGCTTTTAAGTGCCTCAGCTGTGGAAAGAAAGGCCGTGTCCCGCACAGAAAGAGTTAAGGATGGCAACTCTCCCCACCCAGCGGTGAGCATAAGCTGTTAGCATTTAGCTGAGGGACCAGTGTACCTCTGTGAGGCGGGGGATGTGCAGGCCCTTGCCGTGGTCGCCGGCGGACTTGCGGGACTTGCCAGGCCAGGCCCTTTTGCGCTGGCTGTCGGTGAGGCCCGACCAGGAGAAGACGTCGTGGTAGGCCAGGTCCAGGTCGGCCGGGTCCACCGCAAACTGGCAGATGAGCTTAAGCAGGCAAGCCAGGCAGTCCAACAACCACTGGAGGAGAGAGAGAGAGAGAGAGACGTGACCCGTGTTAACACTCAATACTAACTTTTTTTAAACAATGATGGACATGGTTTTATTTCTGTCCTGTTCATTCCCCCCCATGTTTTTCATATATATTTGATGATTGTCCACTTTGAAATTGGAAATCGTCAGCACCTCATAAAGCGGTTTTCAATGTGTGAAAAACTTTCTTTTTTTTTTTTACAGAATAATTACCACTCGTCATATGAATGTAGAGTACCGAGACTTCAACTTTATTTAGTTTAATCTATACAACCCATTCTATTCCATTTCTCCCACGTATTATAATGTGTTTCTGATCCACCCACCACTGTCCAAGACTCCTGGTCCTTGGGCTCCAGAATGGCAGAGTTGAAAATCTCCAACAGCAACTGAAGCCCTCCAGACGACACAAACTGTAAGAAGAGAGCAACAAAAAAAACAAACAGGAAATGGAGTTGACGTGATGGATAAGTGGTTTGTGTAAGTGTGTACAGTATGAGAGTTAGTCAGTTTATAAAGAGGCGTACCTTGCAGCTCCAAGAGTTCTTACTATTCTCTATCTGGTCCTCGCTGGAGTCGTCGGAGTCTGGGTACAGGTCACTGTAGCTCCCCTGGACACACACAGACAACACAGGGGTCATTCATATGCGTGTTGGAATCAGTGAGCAGAGCAAGGGTGTGCATATGTGTGTGTTCATGAATGAGAAAAAGGTGTTTGAGTGACAAAGTGTATATATATATATATATATATATATATATAATATATATATATAAATAATTAGTCCCAGTAGTACCGTGGACTCCCGGTGGATGCGTCGGTTGGGCTTGCCCAGCGCCTCGATGATCTCCAGGGCGTACAGCAGCTTGTGGGGGCTCTTGATCCTCAGCAGGTCCTTCCAGCACAGACCCTCGCCTCCCTACGGACAGACGGAGAACACACACGAGACAGGACGCATATCTTTATGTTGTCATTCATTGGTGAGCAAAGTGGGTCAGAACAAGCACGGCTCATTGAACAACTCAACTAAATCGGCAGGCCCTTGATATGTTGAATGAGGCGTGTGCGTGACGGGCTGAAACTAAAATGTACACCCCTGGGGCCCTGGGAATGTTTAAGAAATACGAGCAGAAACTAATGAGCAGGATGCAAAGGGATAAGCAGGCCAGCATGAGCAGGGGCACAACAGTATTGGGGAGAGTGACGGCGTGTAAGGGGGAGCGTGACGGCGTGTAAGGGGGAGAGTGACGGCGTGTAAGGGGGAGAGTGACGGCGTGTAAGGGGAGAGTGACGGCGTGTAAGGGGGAGAGTGACGGCGTGTAAGGGGGAGAGTGACGGCGTGTAAGGGGGAGAGTGACGGCGTGTAAGGGGAGTGTGACGGCGTGTAAGGGGAGTGTGACGGCGTGTAAGGGGTGAGTGACGGCGTGTAAGGGGAGAGTGACGGCGTGTAAGGGGAGAGTGACGGCGTGTAAGGGAGCGTGACGGCGTGTAAGGGGAGCGTGACGGCGTGTAAGGGGAGCGTGACGGCGTGTAAGGGGAGCGTGACGGCGTGTAAGGGGAGAGCGTAAGGGGTGAGGACGGCGTGTAAGGGGAGCGTGACGCGTGTAAGGAGCGTGACGGCGTGTAAGGGGAGCGTGACGGCGTGTAAGGGAGCGTGACGGCGTGTAAGGGGAGCGTGACGGCGTGTAAGGGGAGCGTGACGGCGTGTAAGGGGAGCGTGACGGCGTGTAAGGGAGAGTGACGGCGTGTAAAGGAGCGTGACGGCGTGTAAGGGGAGCGTGACGGCGTGTAAGGGGAGAGTGACGGCGTGTAAGGGGAGCGTGACGGCGTGTAAGGGGAGCGTGACGGCGTGTAAGGGGAGCGTGACGGCGTGTAAGGGGAGCGTGACGGCGTGTAAGGGGAGCGTGACGGCGTGTAAGGGGAGAGCGTGACGGCGTGTAAGTGACGGCGTGTAAGGCGTGCGTGTAAGGGGAGCGTGACGGCGTGTAAGGGGAGCGTGACGGCGTGTAAGGGCGTGGCGTGTAAGGGCGTGGCGTGTAAGGGGAGAGTGACGGCGTGTAAGGGGAGAGTGACGGCGTGTAAGGGGAGCGTGACGGCGTGTAAGGGCGTGACGCGTGTAAGGGCGTGGCGTGTAAGGGGGAGTGAGCGTGTAAGGGGAGCGTGACGGCGTGTAAGGGAGCGTGACGGCGTGTAAGGAGCGTGACGGCGTGTAAGGGGAGCGTGACGGCGTGTAAGGGGAGCGTGACGGCGTGTAAGGGGAGCGTGACGGCGTGTAAGGGGAGCGTGACGGCGTGTAAGGGGAGCGTGACGGCGTGTAAGGGGAGCGTGACGGTGTGTAAGGGGAGAGTGACGGCGTGTAAGGGGAGCGTGTGTGAGAACAGGTGACGTACCGTGTCATCGGCCATGTTCTGGAAGGCCAGCAGCATGTTGGGGCAGGTGGGCAGCAGCATGAGCAGCTCCCAGACGCGCCTTGACAGGTTTTCAGCATGGAGATGCAGCTCCTCACATCGTAGGTTCTGGAGAGTAAAATAAAAATCATCTTTATTTAGATATTTGTAACGCGTTATTTTCTGCTGTCACAGTGACAGAACCCATACACCACACACACACACACACACCACAGCCTTGGAGCAGCAGCAGCCTTGGAGCAGTACTATAAACACAGCCGAAGGCAGGCACACACTATAGTCAATACCTCATTTTGATTCAAGTCATTTTGTTAACGTTCTGGTCAGATGAGTGTTAGATGTGAGGAAGTGAAGAGGGGGGAGAAAGAAAGAAAGAGAAAAAAAGAGACAGAGTCCCTGTGAAGGGAGAGACTATAAAAAGCACTGACCGCCGGGTGACTTTGCATTTCAAAACGAGACGGCTCCCGCCGCTGTGGCTAAAATATACACGTTGACAGATGAGCGCCTTACATCCTATGTATTACACACCTGAGGCTCGGTCCTAAATGGCAACTTATTCCCTACACAGTGCACTACTTTCGACCGGAACATATGAGCCCTGGTCAAAAAAAAGTGCACTATCAAGGGAATAGGGATGGCATTTGGGACACAAACATGCAGTACGTTTTACTGGACTATCAAACGACTGCCAGAAGACCATTGGACAGTCGTGATGCATTATGCATGATGCACCTGGAAGGAAGAGCCTACTTTATATTCTGGAAGGGCTTTTTGTTCAAAGACTATTTCACATTTAATCGGATGGAGAGTATTTCAAGTCTGGTTTCTATGTAGCTGTTTCCAAGCTGCTTTTTCAAACGCTCTGTTGCATTCTTATTTCCTTAGCTATATTATCAAGGGTAACTAATAGACGAAAAAAATGTCAAGATATACAATGAAACCCATCCCCAAACATATCTACTCCGTCACACACACATTTTTGATGGAGATGCCGAAGGGGACTCCCCCCCCCCAACATACAACCCCCTCAAACACCACGTCCTGCCAAACCATCTTTGTCTCCACCCCACCTACACACACAAACCATTGGACTGTAAAGGGCCTCCTCTCACAGAGCACTGGGGGGCATAAAGCAGGCTGGCATCTCACATACCCTCAACATCCCCTCCACACACAGCCCTAAACCCATGCCCCCACAACACACACACTCCATGACCCACCTCGGGGCTGTCTCCCAGGGCACTGGGGGGCTTAAAGCAGGCTGGCATCTCACATACCCTCAACATCCCCTCACACACAGCCCTAAACCCATGCCCCCACAACACACACACTCCATGACCCACCCAAGGGCTGTCTCCCAGGGCACTGGGGGGCTTAAAGCAGGCTGGCATCTCACATACCCTCAACATCCCCTCACACACAGCCCTAAACCCATGCCCCCACAACACACACACTCCTTGACCCACCTCGGGGCTGTCTCCCAGGGCACTGGGGGGCTTAAAGCAGGCCAGCATCTCCAGCAGGTCGAACAGGGTGGTGAGGTGGGGCTCCTGGAGCAGCAGTAGCATGGGGATGTGCTCCTTCTGGGGCGGGGGGAGACACGAGGCCGGAAGCTGCACCCCCTCGCCCTTACGCTCCCGCCGTGGGGCGCCCAACGAGACAAACACCATCTGTAAATGACGAGAGGGAGAGGCATGAGTGCCATAGCTGAAGGGGCCAATCGTGTGTTATTAGGCATTGCGGCTTTGAAAGCCAACGTTCCCCCGTTCGCAGAGATATCGTTCACGTAAACTCTGCATGTTATCGGCTCAAACAGAAATGGCCTTTAAAAATCCGCAATGACTAATAACCAGCGATCGGTTTGAAATCCCCGGCTCAAGTGTGTGCGAATATTTATGCCTAAGTGCAGACTGCCAAGTGTGTGTAGGTAGTTACCTGCATGTCTTTGAAGCCCAGCTCATGAAGGGTCTTCTCATCGTAGTCCGTGGTGAGCTCATGGCCAGAGGAGATCATTCTGACCGGGCCCATCAAACCACCTGACGGAAACACACACACACACACACGTTAGAAACACAGACTGGCGAAACACCCAATACTAAAAGCGGCTTCTGATCCATTAACTTGCTCCTTTCCCTTAGTGAAAAACCATGACTCAGATCTGAAAGGACGGCATAGAAACGGTGTAATCCTTCCTTCTGAGGTGATTACCTCAATAGATCACTGACCATTCGCTACATAAGAATTGCCCTTCGGGACAAAAAACGAATTGATTTCAATTCAATTCAAGACTACTGACACCACAGGCCCTGTTTGAATACCCCTAAAATACTGATACAAAATACACGGTGAGATCAGCGATTGCTTCAAAAAGGGAAGGATGCAACAGCCTTGGGGAGAATCTCAATTGCATTTCCTTGATCCCATCCAATCACATACTCATTATCCAATTATTATTTTATTTTTTTAAAGGCCGAGGAGAGGATGCGAGGAATCAAGGAAAAGCAATCGAGATTCTCCATTGGTATTGCCGCCACACTGGATCAGGGGTCAAAGGTGAGAGGTGACAGACCTGGGAAGTCCCCCTGGCGGCTGCTCTGCCCAAACTCCTGCAGCTGGGCCTGCTGGTTCATCTGCTCCTTCTGCAGGTTCTCGTACCAGTGGGTCACCTCGGCCCGCAGGTCTGCCACCTGGTCACTGGGGTACATCTCGATGGTCATCTGGTACCACATACACAGGTAGGAACGTAGACACACACACAGACAGACGCAACACACACACACACACAGACAGAAAGGGACAGACGCACGCGCGCGCGCGCACACACACACACACACACACACACACACACACACACACACACACGTGACCAAACAGACACACACAGACGCGCACACACAGAAAAAGTGTGTTAGAACATCCTTACAAACATCAAGAATGAGAACACAGCATTCTTCACAGTAGTATCACAACAAACATTTCTACTCCATAAAAGTATGAAATTAGCTTGCACCAATCGTTTCCATTCATTTTGACATTGTGGCCTGTAGATTTTCCCTAACACCACAGAACACAACAGCAACAAGAGCATTTGAGTGTTTCCAAGCGATCAAGGGTTAATAATTAAGTACCAAGATGCTGGGTACTTTCTTGGGTACCTTGTCGGGCAGGCCGGCGGGCTGGCACACGATCCTCAGTGGCAGAGACTGCTTGTCGCTCAGCGCCTTCAGGTGGCTGCTGATGCCCGTGCCCTCGATCTGCCACTGACGCAGGTGATACGCAAACCTGGAGACAAAGAGACAAAGAGAGTGGGGCAGGAGACAAAGAGTGTTGGGGGTGCAGAGAGAAAGTGAGAGAGCGCCAAAGAGAGACACGGTTCTTCGTGCTGGTTGAAATTAGCGTGGGAGTTGAGTCGGGGGGAAAAGTTTGGGTGAAGGGTGGATGGGTCAGGAGAACTGGACCAAGAGCTTGTCCTGTAGCTCTCCAGGTCCAGGGATGATCTCTACTAGGCGAGGCGGAAATATAGTTGATGATAAGCAGTGTACTGGTTAAGTTTAGAGGTTCAGGGCTTAAAGTACACAGGTTGAGAGGATGAAGATGAGGAGCGTGTGTGTTTCTCTGTGAGAGAGTTTCGGTGCGTCTGCTTGCGTACATGCATTTGTGTGTGTGTGAGTTCCCAACCTGCGTCGGAAGGCCTCCAGGTGGGTCTTGAGCATGAGCAGGCCCCTCTCGATGACGGTGAGGCTGGAGTGGGCGTCCTTCTCCAGGTTGGCCGAGGTCATCATCAGGCTCTCCATGCACTTACTGATGAACTCCTGCTCCTTCTCCAGGCCCGTCTTACCAGCTGGGGGACGGAGACGGACACGCAACCGCAGAATCAATATTGGCCAAGATCGGAAATCAGTAGGTCATCGCGGTGACTCCTGATAGGCACGTTGCAATAAGCCGAGCTTCTAGGCAAACGTCTAAAACCGCTCGTTCAAAATAATGACTATAAAGTAGGATGTTTTGGATCTGGACGTGCTGCTGCGGACAGGTTTTTTTTGCAGCAATATAAAACAAGGGTGTTATGGTGGAGAAATTCTACTACGAGTCTTCAACCATGTACCAGCTGAAGGTGCACTGACCGTTGATGTAGTAGGAGTTAATGTACTGGATGGCAGCGCGGCTGATGTCTGCGGACTGGGCCCTGAGGGCGATGCCCCACAGCTGGTCCATGCCACACAGCTACAGAGGAGGTGGTCAAAGGTTAGAGGTCATGGACAAGCGTTGACAAGGTTCAGTGAGAGGTATGGACGTGCCTGAAAGTTACCAAACACTCCATGACACAAATTGTGTGTGTATAAGAGTGTATGTTTGTATGACCAACTGTACTCGGGTGGGTGTGTGTGTGTCCCTGTGTGTGTGTGTTTGAATCCTTCTCTGTAATGTGATTTGTGGATTCAAATAAAGTGTGTGTGTGTGTACCTCGCAGTTGGAGCCGCTGTCGTAGGCGCTGGTGGCCAGACGGGCCAGGTTACAGAGATGCTGGAAGAGGTTGAGGCCCGTCATGCTGATGGTCTCCGGCTTCAGCTGGGGCATCTGAGGAAACAGGAAGTATTAAGGGCAAACGGTATTACAATGACAGATTCTGAGACTTTCAGACCAACGATTTAATGCCAAGGCTTTTCAACGATTTGGGCAACTTTTCCAATTTGTTTCCCCAGGCTAGTGAATCACTTTTCAATGACCTTTCACAATGAAGTGACAACTTTGGGACTTTTTAAATGACAACCTCCTCCCACTCCCCACCCCTTTTTTTGTTTGTTACAGATTCTAGCTATCAACTTGTTTAATTGGTTTTTAGCTCAGGTTCACCATCACAGACCACGTTGGAATGACCCTTGTCCAACACCCCTCCCCACTAAGACCAGATGGTCCAGTCCGGTCGTACCTTTTCCAGGAAGAGGTGTTTGTAGGTCTCCATGCCCATGGCGTGCTGGTCTTTGCTGCGGACCTGGTTGAGGAACCAGTGCAGCGCGTCGTCGTAACACTCTCCGTCCTCCACCAGGCAGTGCCACAGGATGTCCACCTGCTCTAGACTCAGTCCTGAGGGAGAGGAGAGGCTGTTAGCGTGTTCATATACAAATACCCCACTGTTATATATGCACACATTCACTGCTGGGGAGAGGAGGAGTTAAACTGGTGTCAGCGTTGGTACACAACCACACACACACTTTTGACTATAAAGGGGAAGATGAGCGTATCACTCCCACACTGGATCCACAATAGGCACACAACCACACAGGCAGATCGTCATGTACACCACATCCACATTTTCACATCCACACAATATAAATGGGTTCCCAGAGAAAATTGGCTGCAGTATTAATCCTTTTGTGTCCTGATCGGGCGCCACCATAAGACTGCAGGGAGTCTCCCAGTCTACCTCTAAATCAAAAAATATTAGCTCCCCTTCACGCATACACAAAAGCGTGCAAACACGCACACACACACACAAAAGTCACACACACACACACAGGCAACACACACAGGCATACACAAAAGTCACACATACACACAGCTATGAACAGAGTGAATTAGCTAGGTAGATCCAGTCACCCCTCTGGAGACGCCAGAGGACAATGAGGTCTCTGTTGTAGGAGAGAGAGGCTCATCAGGTTGCACATCTCCTCCAGGGCCAATTCCATTCCCAGGGTGTAGCCAGCCAGCCATAGAGGGAGAGAATGATAGGGAATGTTTCTGTTGAACTGTATGTGAAGACTGGGTAATGTAACGGAAAGCTGGAATAAGTCTTCCTTATTGGACACGTCATGGCTGAAACACTCGCCGTTTCAGTCTTGTTTCGCTCCATTTGGTGCCTAATGAACACGACCCCGTTGACTTACTGAAGTGGTCTGGGGAGCCCAGTGTGGAGAAGACACAGGTCAGGAACTGCAAGCGAACTTGGACTTCCGCACTGTGGCCATACCTGTGATCGCATAGTAATCAAAAGAAGATATTTCAATAATGAACTATTCCGTTTCCTTTTGAACTGCAACGTCACTCTAAACGTACATTCCAATGCGTTTCACATTTCAAATAAGGAAATCAAAAAGACTAGCCACGCTCTCTGTGGTTCTGTCAGGACAAAACATGCACGTTGTCGTTTTTGTCTCGGCGGTCCCTTAAAAGCAGCCAGCACCTCCCGAGCTGGCCACATACACAACCACAGAGTCACTGTCCGCAGCCATTGCACACCAGAAACGCACTGCAGCGAGACTGGTCGGCTTAATAAGCTGCAGTTACATTGGTGTACCTACAATACATGCTGTGTTGCCATACTCCACAGTAATAAGACTGTTACCGTTGTATAGTTACAAAGGCACGGTCAATAATGTCAATGGGAGAGTGGAGAGAACGGGTGTGTTACTCACAGGGCAAACTTGTGCCTCTGCTCTCGGACTTCCTGGATGTAGTGCAGCAGGTTCTCAAAGAACAGCTTCATCATGTACAGCTCCTTCTCCGCCCACCTGAAAGACACGACACCAAAGGGTGCGAGTTCGGAAATTAATTATCTGCTCCGCTTTCGGAGCCCGAGTGTAGCCAGAGCGCAGAATAACTGATAACGGCCGTTGAATATGGCCGGTGTAAGTAAACGTCTGCAAAACAAACGGAATTCAACTGTAGCCAGCGGCACAGTTACAGTCACTAACCAGCTCTGCTAGGGAGAGTAAAACGGTCAGAGTGAGGTGTTCTAGCATTTGTGTCTGGAAGTAGCTTGCAAAGCTAACCAACGTTAGACAGTTAGATTGGGTGCTTGACTGCCGTGTGAGAACACTTCTGAGAACGCTCAGAATCAACCCTATTCCTCGGCCAGAGCGTCCAGTGTGCACTCTGAACGCCCCGAGTGCAAAACACTCGGAATTTACGAACATACCAAATGTCACAAAAACGGTAGTTATTGTCACAATATGTCCAACATGTGCAAATCTGTTGCATTGCCAATGTTATTCTGTGATGCCATGTAATGGACAACGTTTTGTCTGTTCTAATCATGCTGAGGGTGCGATGCTTACATGGTGATCCAGTGGGTGTCGTAGCTAGAGCCGAACTGCTGAAAAGTGCCGAACAGTTTGGGAAGGAGGCGCAGGGAGACGACCACAGATCTGTGGGAGAGAGAAGCATGGAGTTTCACATAATAGCTAGCCAACGAAGAGATAATACAAAATCATTTGACTTTTCAGAGCTATGTTGTTCACACAGACATACACGCTCATATATATGCGCGCACACACACACCTGTGGTGGGCTAGGTTCTCCAGGCAGCCCTCGATGAAGCGCATGCGGATCTGACGGTCGGTGAACCAGCACACCAGAGAGCACAGCAGCTTCTCCGCCTCGTTGATCAGGCCCTCCGACAGGTGGATCTGATGGAACAAACAGGGAAGAACGGAGAAAGGTCACTCGCAACTCTTTCTAGACTTCAGAATATCACAAAGATCCTAAATTAATAGCGATAACTAACCTTAAATAATAAATGAGCTGCTCCTCGAAACCTGAAGGAGGAAGTGACGCATTCTCCTCTAATACGTTGAGTATTTAGTAGCTGACAAAACGTTTTTGCAACACAGTAACCAAGTTTCCATCCAACCATTTTTATCCGAGTAAAGTACCCGTGGAAAAAAAGAGAGCAAAAAAAAAAAAATCACGACAGGTCTGATTTAAACTGTCAAATTGTCGGGAAATTCCCTAAAAAGTCAACAAACAAAACAAACACTCGAGACATGGGTGGATACTTTCTTTGGTCGCTTATTAGAATATGCAACGAATTGCAGTGCAAATTGCACAATTGCTGATAGACTAACCATGACTTTGAGATATATTTACAGTCATGCGATGCTGTGCGTGGTCTTGTCACTACAACTTGAAAAAGCATGCAGTTTATTAAGCTCCAGATGAAATCATTTATAATGAACTTCACAGGGTGGTGAAAGTTGACAGTAATGAGCTTGATGCTCCTTTCCAATAAATATCAAGGGTCTTCATTTGTATGCTGGTGACATGATGATTGATGATTGGCTGCCTGTAACCAAATAAAAATGATCGCATTGTATTTGCGAGCTGTTGACTATAGCGCATGTGCCAAGACCAGAGTGGGCACATTTGCTAGTTATCATGGACCTTATGTGCCAAAACTATCGACAGAGTTAATTAAAGATAGGACACTACTCCTACTCCCCCTCGCCCAGTTAGATTAACAAGAACTTAAGCTTTCTGCCCATATAAGACATGTCTATGTCCTGGAAAGTTGGCCATTACATCATTCTAGTCACATTAGCGCACGTTAGCATCAACTGTCCTGGTATAGGGACACCGATCACGTAGAGGTTAAAAATGGGAAGGAAAAGCAGACTTTTTAAAATGTATTTTTATTCGGTGAATGAACATTTAAACAACAAAATGTGTACCTTGCTTCTGGGAACTCAAACTCTGCTTCTATGCCGCTAGGCTTCAAGGCTGTCTGACTACTAGCACGCTCCATGCTTTTGCACAGCAAGAAAGTCGCTAGCAGAATGCTTTCTTAGTGCACGGTGTAATCCAGTGTCACGGTTCTTACCGCGTCCTCATCCTGCACCAGGTCCCAGAGCAGCGTGTTGCCCTTCTTGCACACGTTGTCCAGGTTGATGTCAGTCACGGCGTTGCCAGAGTACTGGTGCTTGTGGACCTGCGGGCCTGCAGAGGAATAAAACACAGCCGCTGGTGAAAAAGAGAGCCATAAAAAAAAGGTTCAGTAAAGATTTACTGAAGTGCTAAAATGTCAAGCTAAAATATCATGCTAAAATGTGGCACGGATGACAACAAATCGAGTGACACTAAGAACGGCAATAAGAAAGCAGCCATATGGAACGGAACGCCAGACGGTCACGTTTACAGGTAGAAGATGATTTTGTATTATTTAGCAGACGCTCATATCCAGAGCAGTAGTGAGTGCATACATACACCGTGGGAATCGAACCCAGAACCCTGGCGTTGCAAGCCATTGGCGGCAGGTTGCCTAGCGGTTAGAGCGTTGGGGCCTGTAACCCAAAGGTTGTTGGATCAAATGCCAAAGCTGTCGTTCTGCCCCTGAACAAGGAAGTTAACCCACTGTTCCCTGGTAGGCCGTCATTGTAAATAAGAATGTGTTCTTAACTGACTTGCCTAGTTAAATAAAGGTTCAAATTTTAAAAAATAAAAGTGCCATGCTCTACCACTTGAGCTACACGGGATTAACTGATGGTGAAAGCGTTTGACTGGATTAGCCCATCCAGACGATTAGTAGAACCATAACTCTATGATTCGTGCCGCTGTAAACTGAGGCCCGTTATTGGTGTGCAATAAGTGGGTGAACCGTTCCGCGAGTGCGGTATTCTGTGAATTTTCCAGCCGCGATTTCTGGGAAACCTGGGAATTTTGGGGTAAATTTAAGTCAATTCACAACCCTAGGTGCACCGTGCAGTGCAGCCTACCTTGCACCATGTGCTCGTGGTAGATAGAGGCCAGGTTGGGCAGGTGCTGCTGCAAGTGGGAGCTGAGCTCGGCGTGCGAGTTGATCTGCACCAGCTCCTCCTCACAGCCAGACTCCTCACCGTCAAAGTCGGCCATGTTCTTCTCCGACTTGGCGCTGATCTGGGAGCTGCTGCAGGACACGTCATCTGCGCTCAGCATGTCGTCCGCCATGTGCCTGGTGGATGACTCAATGTTAGAAGGGCAATGCATGTTGTTGTCACTTGAATAAGCCTAAGATTCACGTTGCAAGGAAAACAAATACATTTACACTGAATGTACAAAACATGGCTCTTTCCATGACAGACTGACCAGGTGAATCGAGGTGAAAACTATGATCAATTACTGATGTCACTTGTTAAATCCACTTCAAATGAGTGTCGATGAAAGGGAGGAGACAGGTTAAAGGATTTTGAAGCCTAGAGACAATACGTTTTATTTCACCTGTATTTAACCAGGTAGGCTAGCTGAGAACAAGTTCTCATTTACAACTGCGACCTGGCCAAGATAAAGCAAAGCAGTGCAACACAAACAACAACAGAGTTACACATGGAGTAAACAAGCGTACAGCCAATAACACAATAGGAAAAAAACAGTCTATATGCAGTGTGTGCAAATGGCGTGAGGTGGTAAGGCAATCAATAGGCCATAGTAGTGAAGGAGTTACAGTTTTTTTTTTTCACAATTGAGACATGGATTGTGTATGTGTGCCATTCAGAGGGTTAATGGGCAAGACAAAACATTGAAGTGCCTTTGAATGGGGTACGGTAGAAGGTGCCAGGCGCACCGCTGTTGACTGTGTCAAGCACTGCAACGCCGCTGGGATTCACACGCTCAACAGTTTCCCTGTGTGTATCAAGATTGGTCCACCACCCAAAAGACATCCAGCCAATTTGACACAACCGTGGGAAGCATTGGAGTCAACATGGGCCAGCATCCCTGTGGAACGCTTTCGACCCCTTGTAGAGTCCATGCCCCGACGAATGGAGGCTGTTCTGAGGGCAAACCGGGGTGTAACTTAATATTATGAAGGTGTTCCTAATGTTTAGTACACTCAGTGTACAGCTAGTTCCTCATGACAAATGTAGACATGATTGACTGGACACTTCTACACATCTATGCAACTACAGGCAACTCAACTGTCTATGGGTGGTGTCTAGACTCATTTGGACGCCGACATAATTGCTAGTAGTTGGTCCTGATTCAACATGTAGAATCGGCCACGGACAGTTTGTCTTGGTTGGGGTCTGTGGTCGAAAGAACCCTTAAAAAGAAGCTCATCTCCCGAGGCAAATTTGCCAAACATAGAACATTGTGAAAGAGGAGATATAAAGAAGATAACAGGTTAGCGTAAAGAAAGCAAAAAGAGATGGTGATCGTCTTACCCTTCGTGGTGGTGGTGATGGTGGTGGTTGTGGGGCCCGATGAAATGTCGGCAGTTGAACAGCTCGTTGCCCATGGCGTCCCCCAGGAAGTCCCCGGGGCAGGGCAGGCAGGTCTGCTCCTGGGGGCCAGGGGCCATTTGGGATGAGGGGCCTCCCATCTCTGAATGTTGTTGTTCGGGCCCATCAGGCCGGGCCGAGCAGGCGTCCAGCATCCTCATGCGGCCCTCCATCGATACCGCAGCCGTTACCATGCCGACGGCTGCCTCGGGGTTAAATGGCAAACATTTGGGTTTTGGTCCGTCTCCTGCCCCTCTCTCGGCCCTGTCGCCATGCTCCTCCACCAGTACCTCGCCCGCTTTCCGCTTCCTGACCTCCGGCTGGTCCCGGGGCTGCTTCTGCGGGCTGCCCTCGGCCGCTACGCCCCGGTTGTTCCCCTCTTCATCCTCTTCGTCGTCCTCATCTTCATCATCATCTTCGTCATCTTCCTCCTCCTCCTCCTTGAGGACCTCGCTGTCAGCCATGTCATCAGAGTGCAGCTCACTGCCTGGGCTTCCCGCTGACTGGCTGGCACGGCTGGAGCCCGCCTCGTTGCTGGAGCCCTCGCTGTGGCCACTGCTGCTGCCGGGCCCACTGCTGCCCTCCTCCATGCTGTTGGCCGTCTCGTCCGAGCTGCCCTGCATCGACTCCTGGACGGGGCGGAAAGAGGAGACCAAATCAGTTCCAGTTAAACCGGCCATACATCAGAACCACGAGACGGGGATATTGACTTAGATTAGCTTTTTGATAAAAAGTCTAAAAAGTTAGCTATTGGAGACAGTGGCTAGGCAAACAAAAACAACAAGGCATGGATTTCTGAACAGCGCTGGAAAGTAACAGTTTGCTACTAACAACAATTCCCATTAAATGTATTGAGAACGTGCATCACTTGTTTCTCCAGCTAGATGGTGTGAAAAGGGTACTGGAGTGCTGCTAACCTCCGTGTCAGAGAGTCTCTGCTGGCCCCGCTTGCTGCCGCCCATCATCTGCTCGTCCATCTCCATGTCGCTACCGCCGCTGTGGTGAGTGTCGCTGTTGTCACTGCTGTCCGGGCTGGCCGCTGGGGAGCCTGGGTCGAGACGAGAAGCAGAGGATTGATGCATCAGATTCCGCATCTCACAAAACATAAGGTAGTCCTTATACAGCAGATATGTTTAAGAGCATATTTATCTAAGCAAGTGGTAAACCATGGTTACTGGTATCTAAAAAGGTGTTCAAGACTTTTGTTCCATCCCAGCACTAAAACATTCGATTCAACACCTTGATTAGTGGACCAAAAACATGCATACCACTCACTTAACAGCACTGGAGTTGTTGACTACCACTGATCAAACAAAAAGGTATATCCCCTTGAAATACACAGACACAAACACAACCATCGTACCTTTCTTGTTGCCCATGGGGACGTTGGTGTTGAGCAGCGAGGCGAAGGAGCTCTGCTTGGAGAGCTGGGCCTTTGCGGACAGGGCGTTGTTCCACAGAGCCTTGATCAGCATGGAGGCCAGGTATAGGGTCTGGGGGAGCAGCATAGAATTACATACAGAATCACAATTATAGGATCTTTATGGTGGGCAGGTGTCCAAGACAAAGAGCAGCTCTGTTAGTTAGACTAGGTGTATGTGACTATAAAGCTCCTTATCAAAGTCTTTTTTTATTTATTTTATTTTTGTATTTCACCAGGTAGGCCAGTTGAGAACAAGTTCTCATTTACAACTACGACCTGGCCAAGATAAAGCAAAGCGACAGAGTTACACGTGGGATAAACAAATGTACAGTCACTAACACAATAGAAAAATCTATATACAGTGTGTGCAAATGGAGTAAAGAGGTAAGGCAATAAATAGGCCATAGTAGCAAAGTAATTACAATTTAGAAAATTAACACTGGAGTGATAGATGTGCAGATGATGATGTGCAAGTAGAAATACTGGTGTGCAAAAAAGTAAATAAAAACAATATGGGGATGAGGTAGGTAGATTGGATGGGCTATTTACAGATGGACTATGTACAGCTGCAGCGATCGGTAAGCTGCTCAGATAGCTGATGCTTAAAGTTAGTGAGGGAGATATGTTTCCAACTTCAGCGAATTTTGCAATTCGTTCCAGTCATTGGCAGCAGAGAACTGGAAGGAAAGGCAGACAAAGTAGGTGTTGGCTTTGGGGATGACCATTGAGATATACCTGCTGGAGAGCGTACTACGGTGGTTGTTGCTATGGTGACCAGTGAGCTGAGATAAGGCGGAGCTTAACCTAGCAAAGACTTATTGATGACCTGGAGCCAGTGGGTGGTGGGGCTTTGGTGACAAAACGGATGGCACTGTGATAGACTACATCCAATTTGCCGAGTAGAGTGTTGGAGGCTATTTTGTAAATGACATCGCCGAAGTCGAGGATCGGTAGGATAGTCAGTTTTACGAGGGTATGTTTGGCAGCGTGAGTGAAGGATGCTTTGTTGCGAAATAGGAAGCCAATTCTAGATTTAATTTTAGATTGGAGATGCTTAATATGAGTCTGGAAGGAGAGTTTACAGTCTAGCCAGACACCTAGGTATTTGTAGTTGTCCACATATTCTAAGTCAGAACCGTCCAGAGTAGTGATGCTGAACGGGTGGGCAGGTGCGGGCAGCGATCGGTTAAAGAGAATGCGTTTCGTTTTACAAGCATTTAAGAGCAGTTGGAGGACACTGAAGCAGTGTTGTATGGCATTGAAGCTCGTTTGTAGGTTTGTTAATACAGTGTCCAAAGAAAATTCAGATGTATACAGAATGGTGTCGTCCGCGTAGAGGTGGATCAAGGAATCAAGAGGGACATCGTTGATATATACAGAGAATACAGAGAAGAGTCGGCCCGAGAATTGAACCCCGTGGCACCCCCATAGAGACTGCCAGAGGTCTGGACAACAGGCCCTCCGATTTGGCACACTGAACTCTGAAAGGTAGTTGGTGAACCAGGCGAGGCAGTCATTTGAAAAACCAAGGCTGTTGAGTCTGCCGATAAGAATACAGTGATTGACAGAGCCGAAAGCCTTGGCCAGGTTGATGAAGACTGCTGCACAGTACTGTCTTTTATCGATGGCAGTTACGATATAGTTTAATACCTTGAGCGTGGCTGAGGTGCACCCGTGACCAGCTCGGAAACCGGATAGCACACCGGAGAAGGTACGGTGGGATTCGAAATGGTCAGTGATCTGTTTGTTAACTTGGCTTTCGAAGACTAGAAAAGGCAGGGCAGGATGGATATTGGTCTGTGACAGTTTGAGTCTAGAGTGTGTCCCCCTTTGAAGAAGGGGATGACCGCGGCAGCTTTCCAATCTTTAGGAATCTCGGGACGATATGAAAGAGGTTGAACAGACTAGTAATAGGGGGTTGCAACAATGACGGATCATTTTAGAAAGAGGGTCCAAATTGTCTAGCCCAGCTGATTTGTACGGGTCCAGGTTTTGCAGCTCTTTCAGAACATCAGCTATCTGGATTTGGGTGAAGGAGAAGCTGGGGAGGCTTGGGCAAGTAGCTGCGGGGGGGCAGAGCTGGTGATATGTAATTCAAATCACACTCAACATTTATTGTCCACTCCTTGCCGTGGCCTAAATTTACTTAGTGTTGTGTTACCTTGCCACAATACTAACTAGTATCGCGATACTGGCATCTTCCCGGATCGAGGTAATTCGTAGAATACCATCAACTACCATTGGGCACTCATGGTGTGTGGTGTGTGCGCGTGTGTACCTGTTCGGTGTGTGCGCTGGGGTGCAGGCCGGACACCAGGTTGAGGACGTGGCGCAGCGGCACCGGGTCCAGGTTCTTGATGAGCGAGGGGAACAGGTCGTGGATGTAACGGCTACAGTGCTTCAGCTACATGGGGAGAACAGATAGAGAGGCAGGGTCAAGGAGAACATCAATGGAAAAGAACAACAAATAATTAAATGGATTATGATAGCAAAACTAATTGGTAGAATACAGTAAAGAAAAATAAGTTAAAAATATGCATACAAATTCAGAGTAGGAGTGCTGCTCTAGGATTAGGTCCCTCAATTTGATTAGAGGCTAAATGTATCCTACAAATCCGCATTTCTACGCTGAAAATCTATATACATGCGGCCCCTGGTGTTTAGGACCTAGTTACCTGAGCTGCTGCCCAGATGCAGTCCACATGCTGGGTGCTGAGCCTGCCCTCTGCGGCAAGGAAGTTCAGGATCACTTGGCACTGCTTAATTATCTGGAACGACAACAAAGAGGCACAAAGACAAACTCTGCATTATAACAGGGGAGTTAAAACACAGATTGCCCATAAAAATGTATCGAATTGGTGTAAGAACGACTTGGAATGGGAAAACTCACCTCTATGTGCAAATTTGGTCCAAATATGTGCTCCACTACATTGTTGTTGATTAGCCAGTCAGCTAGTTCCTTTGCTATTGACCTGGAGGGACAGTTTGAGGTACGCTGCTTTTACGGTCCGTGACGCAGTGCTAAATCAACTCAATGGACTTACGCTTCATTGTAAAAATCGACACAACTGACTTGAGTTTCATTGTAAAAAATCTAATCAATTGACTTACGTTTCGGTGTCGGACACCAGAGACTCATTATTACAGACATCGTTGAAGGTGTGGAGCTGATTCTGTGGGGAGAAAACGAGTTGTAAAAAATATAATGAATGTATGCATGTACACACCAGTGTACTTAATTTATTGAGTTATTGACCCTCGTGTAAAAGTCTTAGTTACATTAAACTGAAAGTCCTAGTGAAGCTTTAACAATGTACACCCTGTGTCAAAAACAAAACAGCTGTCACAACGTGCTTCACAGTAAACCCGGCCTAGACTCCTCCCAAAGAGCAAGCGACACGGCAGTGTGTGAGCCTCACCGTGATTTGGCTGAGGCCGGCCAGCCTCATGGTGAGCGTGGGGGACATGAAGTATTTGAAGGCCAGGTCCAGGCTCTCCTTGTCGAAGCACAGTGCGCTGTCCAGCGGCTCCTTCACCGTGCTCCACATCAGGTCGGCCATGTTGCGTGCAGCGCTCTGACGCAGCTCCTGGTCCGACAGCTTGCACAGGTACCTGGGGAGGGACACATTTGGAAAGAAGTTACTTGTGAATTGAGTTAACTTTGTTTAAACCAGGAAGTTTCTTCTTTAGGAAATACTTTTAATTTGTTCTGTTTAGTTTTAAAAAGTAGAAGACATGGTAGACAAGTTGGACATAATGACTGGACAAATGGGACTAATTAAGTGTGGGGCATCTATCGAGGCTGGCTGCAACACTCAGATGAGGAGAACCGTGACAATAGTTGGCTACAATGAGAATCGAGTCTTTGCGATCAATAAGATACAGTATGTATCTTTTTAATAACTTCTGAAAAAAACAAACATTTTGCTCAATTCAGGAGGAAGGAGTGATACGCTAGAAGGTGTCAATGCACTGGAGTCAGAAATTCACATTTCATCATTCTTCGTCGACTAAGGATCAAAATGACTAAGGAATGTTCCATTTGGACATCAGGACCAGTTAAACCAGCCCACCCAGGTCACATGACAGAGGTATGACGAGGCCTGCGAGATGTCTGGCTGCTCCAAGGTCATGTGAGGAGAAGCTGACTGGAGCACTGGCCACTGTTACCATGGCGAGGGAAGCTCTTCCTAGCAACACCAGTTGGTGGCACAGCAAGAGAGGGCTCTCAGCTGCAATTGCTTTCCATCCAGAAAAAATATATATACAGTCAAGTATCTGATCGAATTTTGAAATTCAACTCAAATACAAAACTATGCTTGCTTTGGAAGAGCATCCACTAAATTCATCCTTGATTTATGCTAATCGACTGCCAATATGCTGGATTACACCATTTGCATAATGTCCCCCTAATACTACATCCAATATTCAGGGGAGCATCTCTATCAAGTGCGTTTGATTGTGTGTTGGAAAGTGGCGGGCGAGTTGAACAACACCGCACTGTGTATACAAATTCAATATGCATCTCAAACAGCCCCTTGGGCCATTTCAGACTCCGACTGCAACAGCAACTCTCCTCTCCTCTCTCTGCCCCATTTTCTTATTCTCTTACAATGACTGCAGGAAAAAAAAAAGCACTACGCAGAAGTATGGGATGCCATATTGTATAGAGCTGTATTTGATATGGGGGAAACGACATGACTAACATTAACCATTATATTCAATAAAAGAGGTGTGATTCAATCTGTATTGACACATGCCTAAATAGGGATTTCAAGGCACTAGTGAAAACTCACTGGCGGTGAGAAACTAACGTAGACTTAATGATCCTCACTCTGAAGTAAATAGAGATTTCACCAAAAGAGTTTCATTGATATGGAGAGTGTGAACTTACCGTATTACATACGTGCGGAACGGGATGATGTGCTGCATGACGGCGGGAATGTGCAACCATATTCGGATCTGTGTGTGTGTGTGGAGAGAACAAACAGAATTGGAATCAGACTGACATCCCTTGAGATGTGTGAGAAGCAGTGGAAAACCTAAAAAACGGATGCCACTTTAACAGAGCTGGCTGACAACTGATTATTCACTGCAATTACTGACGGAGAGAGCATTCACAAATGAAACAGCTGTGCTATAACATAGAAACTGCATCAAGAACATCTACATATGGAGCTGAAACAGCATCTGGAGGTTGTGGTAAATATGTCCAGGATTGGGTGGCTAAATATTAGGCGGTTGGGTTGGGCTGCAATGTTGGGTGGCTGGATTAATTTGTTGGGTGGCTGGATTAATTTGTTGGGCGGCTGCCAAGTGGGCTGTGGTGCCATCTTGGGATCAACTCCTACTCACATTGGAGACGATGGTGATGAAGGCGTGGGCGATGGGGAAGGGCAGGCTCTCCGGCGTGCCTGACTCAAAGCAGTCCTTCATGAGCGACAGACCGTGCTTGCCACAGAACAGGCAAACATAGCGCAGCAAATGCAAGGGGACCTCCACATCCTGGTCAAGGGGGACAAACAAGGTCAATGCAACTTTATTGTCCACACGGAAGTGGAAAACTAACTTTGGCTTCATATCCCAAATCATAGTGGAAGAGACTAGCGTGATGGGTGCAACTCAATGGTTTCAAGTGGTTTCATACCCTCATCTCCTTTTGGTTTATCAGAACTATAGATTGAAAGCAATATGGTGGATGGATGTATACTGGGAATGTGCTTTCACTTGTCTAGTTCTTTCACACCATCTCATGAAGGAGAAGAGATTATGGCTTTTTTGCAGCCTATTCAGGACAGAGTACGCAGACCAGAACTGGGTACATAGTATATGAAATCTTTGAGCATTTGCTTATGCCTGCCTAGTGTGCCAGATAAGTAGGGAGCTTCATCAATAAGTGTATCGATGACGTCTTTACCACAGTGGCCGTACGTACATACTCCAACCAGAAGCCATGGATTACAGGCAATATCCGCAATGAGCTAAAGACGCTTATAAGAAATCCCGCTATGCACTCCGACGGATGTGGCAGGGCTGGCAAACTATTACGGACTACAAACGGAAGCAGATCCGCAAGCTGCCCAGTGACAGGAGAAGCCTATCAGATGAGATTAATTATATGCTCGCTTCGAGGCAAGCAGCACTGAAGCATGCTTGAGAGCACCAGCTGTTCTGGACGAATGTGTGATCACGCTCTCCATAGCCGATGTGAGTAAGACTTTTAAACGGGTCAACATTAATCTGGCCGCAAGGACGTGTACTAAGAACGTGTACTAACTAAGAACATAGGTTGCATCACCGCCTGTTATGGCAACAGCTTGGCCTCTGACCGCAAGGCACTACAGAGAGGAGTGCGTACGGCGAGTACATCACTGGAGCCACGCTTCCAGCCATCCAGACCTCTATTCCAAACTGTGTCAAAGGAAGGCCCTAAAAGTTGCCAAAGACAACAACCACACTAGTCATAGGGTTCTCTCTGCTACCGCACGACAAGCAGTACCAGAGTGCCAAGTCTAGGTCCAAAAGGCTTCTTAACAGCCTATACCCCCAAGCCATAAGACTCCTGAACAGCTAATCAAATGGCTACCCAGACTATTTCCCCCCCATTTTACACTGGTGCTACTCTATTTATTATCAATGCATAGTCACTTTACCTATATGTACAGTACCAGTCAAGTTTGGACTCTTACTCAATCCTGGGTTCTTCTTTATTTTGACCATTTTCTACATTGTAGAACAAGTGAAGACATCAAAACTATGAAATAACACATAAGGAATCATGTAGTAACCAAAAGTGTTAAACAAAACAAATGTTATATTTGAGATTCTTCAAAGTAGCCACCCTTTGCCTTGATAACAGCTTTGCACACTCTTGGCATTCTCTCAACCAGCTTCATCTAAAATGCTTTTCCAACAGTCTTGAAGGAGTTCTCACATATGCTGAGTAGTTGTTGGCTGCATTTCCTTCACTAAGCGGTCCAACTCAACCATCTCATTTGGACTGAGGTCGGGTGATTGTGGAGGCCAGGTCATCTGATGAAGCACTCCATCACTCTCCTTCTTGGTCAAATAGCCCTTAACACAGCCTGGAAGTGTATTGGGTCATTGTCCTGGTGAAAAACAAATGATAGTCCCACTAAGCGCAAACCAGATGGGATGGTGTATCGCTGCAGGATGATGTGGTAGCCATGCGGGTTAAGTGTACCTTGAATTCTAAATAAATCCCAGACAGTGTCACCAGCAAAGCACCCCCACGGTTCACATGGGAACCACACATGCGGAGATCATCCGTTCACCTACTCTGTTTCACCAAGACATGGCGGTTGAAACCATAAATCTCACATTTGGAATCAACAGACCGAAGGACAGATTTCCACCGGACTAATGTCCATTGCTCGTGTTTCTTGGCTCATGCAAGTCTTCTTCGTATTGGTGTCCTTTAGAAGTGGTTTCTTTGCAGCAATTCGACCATGAAGACCTGATTCACGTAGTCTCAGCTGAATAGTTGATGTTGAGATGTGGCTGTTACTTTGTGAAGCATTTATTTGGGCTGCAATTTCTGAGGCTGGAAACACGAACGAACTTAACCTCTGCAGCAGAGGTTTCATCACAGCACTTGACGGTATTTGAGACTGGCACTTGAAGAAACGTTCAAAGTTCTTGAAATGTTCCAGATTGTCATTACTTTAAGACATGATGGTCAGTCAGACTGTCATTTCCCTTTGCTTATTTGAGCTGTTCTTGTCTTGCCATTATATGGACTTGGTCTTTCACCAAATAGGGCTATCTTCTGTATACCACCCCTACCTTGTCACAACACAACTGATTGGCTCAAACGCATTAAGGAAAGAAATTTCACAAATTAACTTTTAACAAGGCACACCTGTTAATTGAAATGCATTCAAGATGGTTGAGAGAATGCCAAGAGTGATAAATGTCACCAAGGCAAAAGGTGGCTACTTTGAAGAATTTCAAATATAAACTATATTTAGATTTGTTTAACACACTTTTGGATACTACATGATTCATGTGTAATTTCATAATGTTCATGTCTTCCCTATTTCCAACAATGTAGAAAATAGTAAAAATTCAGAAAAACCCTGGAATGAGTAGGTGTGTCCAAACTGGTACTGTACATATTACCTCAACTAACCTGTGCCCCCGCACACTGACTCTGTACCGGTACCCCCTGTTTATAGCCTATTATTTTATTACGTTATTTTTTCTATACATTTTTTTTACTCATGAGTAAATACTTTAAAACCGCATTGTTGGTTAAGTGCATGAATGTGCCGCCCTGGCTTTCACTGCCGGGGCGGCAGGGTAGCCTAGTGGTTAGAGCATTGAACTAGTAACCGAAAGGTTGCAAGTTCAAATCCCAGAGCTGACAAGGTACAAATCTGTCGTTCTGCCCCTGAACAAGCAGTTAACCCACTGTTTAATATGGTGGAGAGGTACGAGCTGGAAAGTTATTCAATTAGCCTGAGATTATTGTACTCTGGGGAAAGATCGACAGTACTTGGAGGTGGAAATAAGCCTCAATTTAATAAAAACTCTAAATATACTGCAGACACATTTCACACCTCATGTGTACGTTGGCCTGAAAACCACAAGAGGGACCTGAGATCAGTGTTTAGAGAGCCTTCTCCCCCTGTCTCCCCTAGTCCTAAAGGAAATATTTGTAATTGGACCCCTGAGGGAGAACTATTCTAGGACCTATTGTTAACCAAATCTACACCAAACCTCCTCGAGTGAAAACCCATTACAACAACCTGGGAACAGTGTTCAGAGTCCTGCCTCCCTACTCTCCCAGTCCTAAATGGGACATAGCTGTTGGGTTCTGGGCATGCCACTTTTCATGAGGCTTCCCAATAAAATAGAAATAGAGCCAAGATGTCATAAATCACTAAGATGAGTAACATGACCACAGGAGAGAGGAGAGGGGACTAGGAGGAGATTGACGATTGGTCAAACAGGCAGCCCAGACATTAAGGCATGGGATGCATCCCAAGTGGCACCCTATTCCCTATATAGTGCAGTACTTTTGACCAGAGCCATACGGGCCCGGGTCAAAAGAAGTGCACTCCAAAAAGGGAATAGGGTGCCATTTGAGAGACGTAGATGTTGCTGTAAAGAGTTAGAACCGACACAAAGCGACGATCAGGCAGATTGAGTATTGTGTTTTCCTTACGTTCATGTCGCAGAAGGAGCCGAGGATATTGCTTTCATGAGCAGAGATGTCCTGGAAAAAGGAAACAAAAAGAAAGTATGACGAGTATATTGTATACTGAGAAATGTTAGAGAACATTTTAGAACAGGATGACACCAATGTCATTGTCAAGTATTACGTACCCCATGGAGACAAATACTGATTCCATAATAGACTTGTGTGTATGGCCGCATGTTACGCTTTTACCTCTATGGTGCAGTGTGTGTTGTGTCGGCGGTACATATTAAACCATTAATGCTTTGGTGGGGTGGGTGTTGTGTAGGGGGGAACCATGTTATTTGTTTACCTCTACAGTGGGGTTTGGGTATGTATTGTGTTGTATCAGGGTGTGTCATTCCATTACCTCTATTGTGGGGTGTGTGTTGTGTTTGTAAGCCGTGTACAGTGGGAACTGGATCTGGAAAATCTTGGCGGCGCAGAGCAGCAGCTTCTCCCGGTCCTCTGTGCTCCACGAGTCAAACATGTCCTCCTGAGCCTGGCTGTCCGTACTGCCGCTAGCTCCAGCCTCAGACGCCCCAATACCACTACTACTTTCCTCTGGCTTGGGGGCCTCCTGCTGGGCCTTGCTTGTCCCCTGGACTGGGTTCTGGTTGTTGTTATTCTGGTTCTGCTCCGGTGCGTCCCCGGCGGCGTCCTCCTCCGCCGAGTCCCTCTCCACATTCAGCGGCTCGTCCTCAACAGGTGAGGAGGGCGGTTGCTGGGGGTGTGGCACTACTCCAGTTATTCCACCCTCTCCCTCGCCTCCCCATTCTGTCCCGGGCCCCTCCGTGCCACCTGCGGCCCCGTCCCCGGTGTCGGCCCGTTGGCTGATGGTGCTGCAGAGGCGGTCCCTCAGGCTGGTGACCTGAGCGATGACCAGGTTGATGAGGGCGTAGACCAGCTGGTTGAATACCTCCAGGTGCTTGTACTCTTTGAAGCAGCATAGACATTGCCTATGGAGGGAAAGGAGGGGTGGCCAGAGGGATTGTGTGAAATACGAATCACGAAGACCCACCAGTGAGTCGCATTCAACTCCTACTGGGGTCACAGTTCGAGGCTGACTCATTCCATTTGGAAGGTCAAAGAATCAAAACGTTTGGGAACCATAAAAAGGCAATGCACGGTCCACACTGCAGTGAACTGTAGCTTCTGCTTGTGTTGGCCTCAACAACCAGCCATCTTTAGAGAGACTCATCTACGGGCTCAATTCAATCAAACTTGCATTGAAGCGAATAAGGCATAGGAGAAAAAAAAATCTCCCCATATTCAAATAAAATAGCAAGAGGAGCCTAGTTTTAGGTACTTGCAACAGAAAATATTCAGTTCACTCACTTTCTGAATAAGACATGTAAGTAGGATTTAGTTGTATTAACAACAATGCAGAATATTCATTGTCGGAGGATTTGATTGGATGAAGCCCTTGATCTACTGAACTCTGTTCATGAATTCTGTTTCTTTTGACAGTTACGTAATGTTAAAACGCATGTCTGACTATATTACTGACCATCCTATTTTAGAAACCCCCCCCCAATGTATTTTCATGAGACAGCAACCAATTAACACACATGAAGGATCCCACACAAATGACGGATCCCACTAATCAGAAACACAAAGAGAAGATTGCAAAAGTAGAAGAATGCCTTCAGTCAAGTTTCCCTGATTAGTCAAGCACTTTTCCCCCTGATCTCAGAGAGTGGGAGAACTACTAGGAAAGGTCAATAATTCCTCAAGGCTCTTCTCCGCAGACAGGCAGGCACGCACACATCTAGCTAAACAACAATACAACCACCACTAAGCAAGACGAAAAACCTATTATGACCTACTTGTCCTCTGGTGACCTTAGCGAGCCTACATGCTAAGCTACACTTAAAACACATTGGTTAGCCTTTGGCGCTAGTAATACATTTTGAATTCACGGCTGATAATGACCTCCGAGTTATCCAGGAGCGGATATCCTCCCCTTTTAAATATTAACGGTCTACGTTCCCAATGAAACCCTTTTCCCTACATAGGGGTCAAAAGAAGGGCACCTGGTCAAAGCAGTGCATTAAATAGGGAACAGGGTTCCATTTTGGACGAATCCGTGGAAGAATAATGAATGCAGGGAACAGAGGAGAGCGGGAGACTGACCTCTGGGTCCATGAGCTGATGTAGCTGAAGACTCGTAAAGCATGCTCCTTCTTCAGCTGTAGGCCCTCAGTGCTGTCTGCATCCGATACTGGAGGGGAGAGAGAGCAGACAAGGTGGTGAGTACAGTTCAATATACATGGAAAAGGCTAGTGTAGGACATGACCCTTGACCCACACTGCTTGTTCAAAGGCTACTGGCCTATATAGTGGCCAGGCGCTAGAACATTGCACATAGGAAGCTGAAATTGCAATGCAAATATTTGAGGCATTATCCAAGATCGTTGAAGAAGGAATAGTGGTTGTCAGACGCTTTCCTACAACAACAAAATATATTTCCCGAGGCGCAATGCGAACGGTCCTTTGGTCAACAGGAGAACAGAGATGATCGTCTCTCTAGTCTGGATGGGAGACTGACCCATGGAAGTCTCAAGCCTCTGGTGAGAAACGTGCCTCAGCACCACATTAGCACAGTGCCAGGCAAGGCTCCCCATCGCCGACCACTAACAGGTACACCAAAATGCCTTCCCAAGCAGCATTGGCTTGTACAACAGGCTAAAAATAAAGTCAGCTACTGTATTATGTGTTGGTGACTAGGAATGGGGGTCGAAATACATTTCACTATTTGAATAGTATCAGACATTGTCGTCGGTATCCGGATATTAGAAATATACAAACGTTTTCAACCTGAGCACTGCTGTGCGGAAAAGAGGCTGGCGCTCTATCGCTGCTCCTGCTTGGAAATGCCGGTGAGATGGGAGCGAGCAGACAGGCAGAGGTCGTGTCTACACTTGACACTTACATGCGACTTCTGCTATCAGAACACGAAGATCACATTGAAAAGCCACTTTGCGGTCTGACGGTGTTCAGATCTGGCTGACCACTTCAGGAGATGGTCGGGGACGCATTGTGTGCCGAATTTCTCCTAAGTCTGGACGTAAACAGGCTACCGAAATCGCATACAGTGTGCGATGTTATCAGCAAGCACTCCTCCCACAAGTCTCCAGAAAGCGTGTGTTTTGGGACCGAGAGGCACCTTTTCATTATATTGCTGGAGGAAATACACTACCGGTCAAACGTTTGAGAACACCTACTCATTCAAGGTTTTTTCTTTATTTTTACTATTTTCTACATTGTAGAATAATAGTGAAGACATCAAAACAATGAAATAAATCAAATACAAAAACATTTTTTGGGGCTGGAGTTATGCTAACCCGTTTGCGTTGCTTGCTCTTGACTAGCTACAGAGGTTAGCTGGCTCGTGTGCAACACTAGTTCGCTACTGCCATCAGTTGTTGCTGTATCATATTTTGCCTAGTCCACAGTTTTTAGAATGCATACTGGCATTTGAATATAGCGCTGGAAAAGGGAATCCGGACACACTGTGGACACCATAGACACATTTAAATGTAGGTGCTGGCGTATGACATGTTTGGAATTCCATAAATCAGAACTCTATATCAGAATACTAAATCTGCATGAACTGTCAAGTCTAGACACGGCCAGAGAGAGAGACGCTGCCTCGCTACAGCCTAGACTAGCTAACTTGTAGCAGGCAATGTTATTTATCATCCCATGCAATAGTGTCCGTCTTGACTGGAGTAGCCTACAAAAACTATAGGTAGCTTGGCTAATTTAGGCCACATTTAGAACCCTCTCCCCAACCCCATTCAATAAAACTAAAGCCTACCTATTGGTTGCTTGTTGTAGCCAAATAATTTCGCTTCCGTAATTTAATTCCGTCTCAATGTGGAGTGAACGCTCACTACACATTGAGCCTCGTTGATTGGCCAACATTAAACAACAAGCGACACGTGAAGGCTACCAGACAGCTACCGGCCTTTTTTAACGGGGCAAGTCATAAAAACAGTTGATTTTATTAAATTAATCATTTGAAATGTCACAGACCTTGTATGTAACAATGTCACATGGATATTTAAATTTAGAAAATGCCTGTGTTAAAATAGGCCTATACATTTTTTTTGATGCAAAAATGTATTCCCACAAGTATTCATATACTAACATCCTTTAAGACATTCGTAAAACCATGCACATCCCTATTGGTGACACACAAACACACAGTCTCAAAACAAAACGTAAGCGACGTGTGGGGCAAGGCATGTCCAACGGAAGGTTATTGCCGTGTCAAAAGTTCAGCTCTAACATTTCAGTGGAAAGTGCAGCATTGCCTATATTATTTCCGCAAACCCAAAGCACTTGTGTCTTCACAAAGTCATTGGTGTAAATGAAAAACATTTGTGACACTGGGGAGGCTGCATTTGTGACGCGTCGTTTTCAGCCGCACCCACAGATCTGTTGTTGTTGTACCAACAGCCTATTTTCTGCTCTCAGAAAAAGAGAAAACGGACCATATTGTCGCCTCCCATGCCGAGGCTACTAACAAGAAAAGCAAAAGGACACCCCGATGAAAGCGTTAGCTGATACGCAAAATGACTTAGCCCACATATTAAAGGCTTTTTAACTTGCAAACCCACACGAGTGCTTCATGTTAGACTTTTTTTATGCCACTTCAGACCCAATTTTTGTTGGGCATTTCGAGTACTATTTCACGACAAGAGCAGCTGTGGTTGTTTTGGAATACTTGAAGAGTTACTGCTACTTACTTTTCTTCACTACTAACTAAAAGTTAGAAGTTTAAGATAAATTGCTAATGAAATCAACTATACATTGAATATTGCACGTTATGTTTGAGGGAGAAGTGTCATTTAAAAAAGGCACAGCCTACATGCAAACTTTGTGACAAAGTTTCCATACCCGACTGACCTAGGCCTCAATGCCACATTCTTATCATGCATAATAACAACCACTGTGAAAATTGGAGTTGTGCCAAAACGTTACCAAGAGAAGCAGAAAACATAAAGGGGAACTAGTGTCTAGGTAAGTGGGTCTGTTCTTGAGATGAAGAAACAACAAACAGGGTTCTAAAGTTCACCAGGGCAGCTTGTCTTAACTCTGACCTAACTGTGTGTCTGCCTTCATTCCCTTTTCAACAACTTTTCTTTTTTTATCTTGAACTGGACTCAGCCAAAATTCCCAGCTCCCTTCATAAAACAATCCATGACATTGTGTTCAGAGGCCTGTACCAAAGACATTGCGATCATCCCCAGATAAGACCATCTGGATATCCCAGCCATTGTTCTGACAGCAAAGCTTTGAGCTTGTAACAAAAACATTAGAGAAGTAAAATAGACACCTACAACTCAGCAGTTCTCAGCAGGGCTCTGCTGTGCTCAACTGCCTGTGTTGGTGGAAGTAACGTCGGTTGTCTTAGGTGCTGATCTAGGGTCAGTTTTGTCTTTTTACATCAATGGATTAGTATTAGGCTAGGGGTGGGCAGGTAAGCTGGTCCCAGAGATCTATGCTCAAGAGCAACCTCTGCCTTGCTGGCCACAGTGCCAGACAGCATCTTAAAGCAGGGTGTGTGGAGATTGACAATGGCAGTCACATGTTACATTTTAGTCATTTAGCAGACGCGCTTATCCAGAACGACTTACAGGAGCAATTCGCAGCGTCTTCTTCAAGGGGCAATCGACAGATTTTTCACCTAGCTGGCACGGGATTCGAACCAGCGACCTTTTGGTTACTGGCTCAACACTCTTAACAGCGAGACTACCTGCCACCCTGCAGGATTACTTGCACAGCATATTCAATAGCAGGTTGAAACCCTTCATTCCCTCAGTAAATCCCTCACTTCCCTTGCATGCATGCAGCCACACACAAAAAATTCCCGGCTTCATGCATACCGCAAGAGCAAATTTGGGGTCAGGGGGTCACCTAGTGAACGCACCCATGGGGCTTCCAGTCTCACACACATGGGGCTGCCAGTCTCACACCCTGGCGCTCCAGACAAGACTCTCACACCTCTACTGGCGGCAGCCTGGTGCCGACAAACACTCACACAGGGGTGTACTCTGTTTTGCTCAACAGAGGGATGACCCCCGTCACACGTAAAACAGCAGCTCTACTGTGAAAACATACTACTGTGTGGCCTACTAGCCATTTCAGAATTATTGTTGATAGACGTACATGTGGGCCAGAGAGAGGGTGTTTTGCTCAAAGACAAAAGGGGGCTGTTTTAGACCACTAGTGACATAGGCCTACTCCTCCACACACTTTAATAATACATCAGTGTGTTCACTGATTATAGGCCAAAGGAAATGTATAGAACCTTTAAGTAAGGCTACATTTCTCTCTCTGCCTACAAACCACCAAATGAATGAGCGCCTAAAGTGTCATACCCATTGCTCATTTGAATAACAGATTTGCAGAGGGGATAGGTTATGTTATATTCCATTCATCTAGTTTATTTTAAATGTGTATTGGCAGGATGAAAGAACCTTTGAGCAGCAGCATCATGATGCCCCTTTCAAAGGGGTCCTGCAATAATCAACACACAACTGCTTTACCATGTGGGTTTGGATGTCCTCCCAAAACATGGAGACAATTTAAAAAACGATTACTCCCCTCTGGTCCAAGTCACCAAATCAAACGCTTAGTCACTAATATCAGACTGAAAATAGGTGTAAAACATCAAACTCACAAGACATCCTAACTAGTAAACAAACATATTAAGATTAAAATGAAAAATCCCATATTATTGACGGCAAACAACTCATATGGCAAGAAGTACAGTACACCAGGCCTTAAGGCAGACTGTCTGTCAGCAGTGTCTTCTTGCTACCATCGCCAATGCATTCCCATATTCAGTTCGCTAACTAGGCAAAACAAGTGCACTCTACATATACAAACCATTGCAATTTCATAGACGTATAACTAGCAATAGATGCAATGGAGGAAACAAGAGACGTAGCCCCCCAAAAATGGGCCTTTGTTTATTCGCTCCCATATCCCGTTATGAAAGCAATATGGCCTAGTTAGCTAACGTTACATCGTAACTAGCAAATAATCTGTTCTGATGTTACTGTCCATTTTAATCTTAACTAGGAAATACATCCAATGGCATTCGAAGGCACATTTGATTTTGATTAAGAACAAGTTTATAATAGTTAACTAGCAAACAAAAACTCAAATGAATCATAGTTGGCATATGTTACATGCCTAGCTTGCTCGCTAGCTTGCTCGCTTAATGTATTTACGTAAATAAACTAGTGACCCCATATTACTCAGCTAACTAGCCGACAATGCTAAACATTTGCTTGTAATCTGGCAAAATTATATTACAGCGCCTGTGTCAACTCAAACATGAAAACTAATCAGTCCGTTTTGATGCTAGCTGGCTAGTCAGTGAGTTAACGTTGGACAACTCGTTAGTCAACGTGAAACTGACAAACATATCAACCAGACAGGCTAGCTAGAAAGAGCGAACACGCCTGCACAACATAACCACTTCCACAGCCACCCCTCTCGTCTCGGACATAAAAAGGGCACATGCAATGTGTAGCAAACATTTGTTATGGCCAAATACATGTCAATCCACATGTATACAGGCAGTTCACCAAACTGTTAGCTAGCTAACCAAGTTACCATACAATGGCATCAACCCAATCTAATTAGTTAGCTAACTAAGTTAAATTATGTTCAGAATCTCGTCTAACTAACAAGCCAGTTAAATCTGCTCAGGCATCCCCTTCATCCTGCAGCGATTTGACAGAGACAGGCCTCAAAGTTGCAGACAAGGTTCCATTTACATTCAGATCATTAATTCAAGACAAGGCCTTACATTGGCAGCTGTCTGGCTAGTGGAGAACCGGGTACGATAGCTAGCTGTCCAGCTTCCATCAGGTAGCCTGACTTAGCTAACGTTAGCTAGCGTTAGGGGACCACTACGGCCAAAACATTTAATATATTTTTTTCACTTACTTTCATTTAAAACCTCCACCAGCTCGGCGCAGTTTTCACACATCGTTCATTAAGAAAATAACAAAGGAAAAGTGTAGTCAAACCATTGGAAATTGTTGATGGATACGAATTGTTGGCACCTGGTTGTTTTGGGGGAAAAGGCCCGACGTAGTGGTTGGTGAAGGTTTGCTAATGCATTAAATAAAATAAGGGAGAGTAATAGATTCAGATTGAATTTGATACTAAATATCGTTGATAAAGTCAAAAAGTAAGAGGCATTAAGATTCAGTCGAGTCAATATCCAATCGGAGCGTTACTGGAGAGTGTAGATACCGCAGCCATATTGAAAAGGGGTGGGGGCACAGCATGTTCATAATTCGTAACTTTCCGTTGTCTCTTTCGCCTTGTTCGTCTTTTTCCGCTAGTCTCGCGGTTACACCATCAGCAAGAACTGTTTACAAATGGCGTTTCATTCACAAGCAGCAGACAGTCAAGAGAGCACCAGCCAGTAGCCACTGAGGGGATTCGATTATCTGGCCCGGGTTACCCCGATGAGGGAAGGATACACAGGGCATGTGCCCTTTTCACATGCATAAGTGATTGCTTTTTATCTGCTTTCCCATTGAGAACTCTTTTGAAATTTCAAAAATAAATTTGATGGAAAATGTTTGTTTCAGGACGAGTCACAATGCTGCCTTGTTGACAACATAGAGCGACGCAGATTACGGTTCGATTTGAGGGTGCTCCTCCCTCATTGCTTGTGCCCTTTCACGTCACGGACCATAGACCGGTGAACTGCGGCTCAGGTTTATAGATGGCCCTCATTGGCACCAGCAGACAAGCGCACCTTTGCAGACATTTTATTAATTTGGGGAATTTGTCAGAGAAGCACGATACCATGGCATCGTTTTTATTTTATTTGTTTACTCCAAAGTATTTAAGTAATTTAACCTTAACGTTTAACCTTCCTCTCAAAATGCAGATTTATCAGTGAGTGTTTAATAGTTTCAAATCCTAATTCAGATATTGGATTTAATAACCTTCAATGATGGAAGGAAACACACACACACAGAATAGGACATAAACAGTTTTGTAAAAATAACCAACTTTATGTTCCCATAGTACTAAGACAGCTTTACAAACAGGATGATATGCACATAACCTTCCTTTGATCTAACATTCTTGTCCAAATGTCAGAGCAGTCCGTTTTTGGTGCAAACAAAACCTGACTCGCCACATAAAAACTGCTGCCAAAACAGAAACAAAGGAAGCAGCGTCATTTACCGTCACATTCATCTGCAGGTTCCTCCAAAAAACACACGTTCTTTCTATTGGAGCACTTCCTGACACTACAGCGCTTTTTAAAGTAACCTTTTAACGTGTGCTTTTAACATATCTTACATATAAACAAATAGAAGAGGTGTTGGTGGGGGGGTGTAGGGAAAGAAAGAGGGTTAAAAATAATTATTTCTTTCAACTTCATGCACGGCGAAACAAAGGATGACCAAAAATATAACGCTTGAATTAGGAGGGAAAAGGAGCAATACCATATTATTACACAAATGACTCTGTATAAAATGCGTCCGTATGCAAAAAAATGTGAGTGCCCGAATCATAGGCGCAATTCTCATTTACATATTGGCATTGATTTGGTCGACAAAGCAACTCTCAATCTCACACACACACACACACTTGACAAGAGGAGCTCCCAGCTTCTCTTGGCTTTCTTTTTTTCAAAAACTGTACATGTTTACTGTGGTGTTCGTTCCTATATGGCGGCGCTCAGTCGCACATCTCCTCGGGGAGCTCATGGGGGTTGAGGATGCCGGGGACTGACATCTGCAGCTTGTGTTTCTCTTCCTGGGCCTGCCGCAGCGACGTCTCCCGCTCCTCCAGGAACAGGTCTGTGGTGTCCTCGCCAGCAAACTCCTGGACAGGGAGTAAAAAGAGGAAGTTGAGTGCGAGGGACAAATATCACGTACATCTACCATGCTTCAGTGGTTTGACACTTCAGACTGATAAGACACGCGAGGGCCAGAGAGTTACTAAGCGTTTGCACCCATGTGTGTGTGTGTGTATGGCAACAAAACCAGAGTGACTCACCTTGATCTGCACCAGGAAGTCCCTCAGGTGCTCCTTGAAAGCGGGGATATCCTGGTTCAAGCTGAATAGACCTGTTACAAACACCTTCACCTGGGCACTGGAATGGAGAGGAGAGTCAGGATTACAACACAATCACCTATCTATATACCAACTACCTACAGTAAGTACATCACTTTAGATCAACTAGTTATTGTCTGTAGTACAAATGTATCCCCAACACCAATGTAAAATAGATGAGGCCCATGAACTACAGGTTCACTGTGGCAGCCATTTGGGCCAGTGCGGTCCATTGTAGAGGAAGCAGCGAATTTGACAAGGCTGAAAACTAACACATCCCCATTTCAGTGCTCAGAGTGGAGCACAACAAAATGTTTCATTTAAAATTGACTTGACAGGGTCCCTCAAGGCAGCTAAGAATAATGCAAATAGGCAGGCTGACAGACACACTTACTCTTGTAGATGGGGGAAGGCTGTCTTGAGCAGGTTGGCCACATACTCCTGAACGTAGCCCTGGTTGTTCTGGCTGGCTGGGTTGAGGGAGGTGCTGATTTTACCCTCCTCCACCAGGTTGAACATGTAGGCCAGGATGGATGCGTGCATGGTTAGCCCTGCAGAAAGTCAAGCATAACATCAATTATACCCACGCTTGTCTGGCACTCACCAATGGCACTTAAGCACATTGTCGCGTCCATCTGCCATGTCTGTGTTTGACTCTGCTGCAATGTGACATCAAAGTTAAATATCCCCATCAGGAATCAAACCATCTACCCATCTAGTGTAAAACAAGGACTCGGATTCCTCGCCTGTACCCAACACTTTTTACAGTACCATAGATGTTTCCGGTGATATTTAACTGTCAGCCACCGACCCCACCACCCCCTCACCTGCTGTATGCGAGGTATCTGTGACGACAGAGAAGATGTGCTGGAGGATGTCACAGAAATAGGTCTGGTAGAAGCTCTGTGCAGCAGCCTCCTCCTGGGCCACGTTCTGCAGCAGGGTGTAAAGAATCTGCAGACCTGGGGGACATAACGAGACAGACGGAGAAAAAGAGGATGCGGGATGAGTGGCTTGATGACAATAAGCAGGGCATATTCCACAATGTACCGAAAGGACTATTTTCTCAGACTCAGATTAAGCCTAGTCCTGGACTAAAAAGCTGTTCTCCATTGAAAGAAAAGCCTTAGTCCAGCATTAGATTTCACCTGCGTCTGAAACGCCCATAATATTTGAAATATAGAGTTAAGTGAACTGCATTTCACCTCAGAGGAGTTTGCCAACCTCATTCATCAACACAGTTCCAATCTCGTGAAAGTCCTAGTATGTATGAACAGGTAGGTAAGGCAAAAGCATATGGAGGGTCCTACCAGTGTCTGCAACATTCCTCATGGTGTGTTTGAAAGCCCAGATAATGGAGTCCAGAACCAGTTTGAACTGGGCCGGGGGAATGGAAAGGAAGGCCGGGAAGCACTGCGAGTTCACAGCTTGGAGGAGGTAGAAGAAATGGGTCCTATGCTCTGGGTACTCCTCAAAGTCCTGGAGGAAGAAAAAGGGGACAATTCAAGTTGGACAATGTCAGTGGAATTACTTTCTATAAGGAATAAAGACTGCTTGGATTATCTCAGTCATACAGTTTTTGTTCACATAAACAATTACAAAAAGTATCCTGTGTTCAACAATCCTGCACAACCATGCATTGTAAAGACTTGACCGATTGTCTGTAGTACAAATTTATCCCCAACACCCACGCAAAAGGGATGTGGGGCCCATGAACTACAGGTTCACTGTGGCAGCCATTTTGGCCAGTGCGGTCCATTGTGGAGGAAGCACTGAATTTGACAAGGCTGCACACCAACTCTAACTTTCTGTTAATGTTCCTTTGACATCATGCACAGTCTTATAAGGGCCACTCAGGCCAGCTAAGAATATAAATTAATTAATAGATTACCACATTTTTAGTATCGTGCTATAATAGTATAGGAAACATCTATGAAACATACTTTATTGATCATGTTCAAAGTGCACTCGAAGACTGCGTCGAAGATCTTCGGGATCTCCCCGGTAATGTGTCCACCCAGTTTATTGACGATGGTCGCCATGGTGCTGAGCACCTCAGGCTCTCTGGCGGCGGGGACGTTGCGCTGGTAGTCGATGAGTACGGCCTCCAGCAGGGGCGGGACAAAGTTCTCCCCCACCTGAAGAACCACGGAACGTGGTAGAACGTGACCAGTTAATAAAAGGACATTGAATCTAACAAAGCAAACTGTCAGATAACTGAGGGCTTGGGGCTCCACTGGGGGATAGTGGTGGTTCAATTCATTGGCACCATAGTTATTTTGGAGGAACTGACAGGCAAATGCTATATCTTTGTCTGTGATGTGAGCTATACTCTGCTTTTTCAACCTGTAAGTGGATGAAATTGTTTCAATGGGCATGATGCCTCTGGATAAGGTTGGGGCTGTGTGGAGTGCAAGCTAGTCCAGACAGCGAGTTTGATCTTTCTGGTTGTCTTTCTGCCTCCCGTTTCTCTATGGTGTGGTTTAGACAGGCCATCTATGGTCTGAGAGACGCCCGCTCTGATCCCACCATTAGATTTACTGTTTATTTAACAAGGAAAGTCAGTTAACAACAAATTTGTATCTACAATTACGGCCTTCTGAGAGGATCTATAGAATAACCACTGGTCTATACCATTCCCTACAGGCTGTGACTCTAGATTTGATTAAGACAGGACAGACTCGCCATTTGTGGGTCGTTGGAGCGGCTGACCCAACCTGAGATCAGCTTGAGCGTTTCTCTCTTCACCGTCCTCATGCTCCGGATCAGGGGCTGCTTGGTCACCATCTCTCCTTGCAGGACAATAGAGCATTAGTTATCTAGCATAGGGATTAGTGTGGTAGCATGGTGTTAGCATTGGAGAGCTCAGTGACGCTTAAGAAACGTTATTATGCCACGTTCAAAACAACTGAGAACTTCAGTGCGTTCAAGACAAACGAGACAAAATCGTTGTGAATGGTCACCCAGCCCCGACTTTCCGACCTGAATATCACTGACGGCATGATTTGACATCGTAATTTTCCAGAGTTCCCAGCTGTCTTGAACGCAACGTTTGACTGGACTTATAGTTCTGTGACTGATGCCGCAGACATACAGTTAAGCACACACACACTTTGACAAGCAAGTGCCTCAGGCATACTAGAGTGACAGACCCACACACCAAGACAAACAAGCACCTCGGGCACACAGATCAGATAGACCAGAGACAGACGACTAGACACACACGTCTCACCGTTGGTCTGGATGGCAGAGGAGATGTTCTCACTCAGACACTTGTAGACATTGAGCATGTCCAGGTAGATGCGTCCCAGCTGCACCACGAAGGGATGTCCCACGGCCTTGCAGGCCCGCACGTTGGTCTTCAGGATGCTGCCCAGCTGACGCACTGTCTCTGCATCCTTCAGGATGTCCACATTCTGGGGGAGAGAGAGTCAACAAGTCAGTTAAAATGCTTTCACCGCATCTTCAGACAACACATGGTAAGTCGCTCTGGATAGCTTTTTACTCAAGTGTAAAAAGATGAGGCTTTGCGAGTTGCTATTTACAACAAATGGGAGAAAAAGCATTTGTTGCTTATAAAACTACAAGGGCATCTAAGACGGTGGGTGTTCCTCTTCATTTCTTCATGGCACAGTGGTACAAGGTGGATGACACCCCCGTGTTGTTTGGGTTGTGGGGGAGATCTTCATGGGCTACACTCAGCCTTGTCTCAGGATGGTAGGTTAGTGGATGAAGATATCCCTCTAGCGGTGTGGGAACTGTGCTTTGGCAAAGTGGGTGGGGTTATATCCTGCCTGTTTGGCCCTGTCCAGGGGTATCGTCGGACGGGGAGCCAGTGTCTCCCGACCCCTCCTGCCTCAGCCTCCAGTATTTATGCTGCAATAGTTTGTGTCGGAGGGCTAGAGTCAGTCGGGAGTATTTCTCCTGTCTTATCCGGTGTCCTGTGTGAATTTAAGTATGCTCTCTCTAATTATCTTTCTTTCAGAGGACCTGAGCCCTTGGGACCATGCCTCAGGACTACCTGGCCTGATGACTCCTTGCTGTCCCCAGTCCACCTGGTCGTGCTGCTGCTCCAGTTTCAACTGTTCTGCCTGCGGCTATGGAACCCTGACCTGTTCACCGGACGTGCTACCTGTCCCAGACATGCTGTTTTCAACTCTCTAGAGACAGCAGGAGCGGTAGAGATAATCTCAATAATCGGCTATGAAAAGCCAACTGACATTTACTCCTGAGGTGCTGACTTGTTGCACCCTCGACAACTACTGTGATGATTATTATTTCACTCTGCTAGTCATCTATGAACATTTGAACATCTTGGCCATGTTCCGTTATAATCTCCACCAGGCCCAGCCAGAAGAGGACTGGCCACCCCTCATAGCCTGGTTCCTTTCTAGGTTTCTTCCTAGGTTCTTTCTTAGGGAGTTTTTCCTATCCACCGTGCTTCTACACCTGCATTGCTTGCTGTTTGGGGTTTTAGGCTGGGTTTCTGTACAGCACTTTGAGATATCAGCTGATGTAAGAAGGGCTATATAAATACATTTGATTGATTGTGTTGCATCCATATAATTTAAAATGCTTTGAAACAGAGCTAACCAAAACCCAATCCCATAGTGGAGTGTGACTTACCTTGGTGGCCTGTTGGATGATGCTGTCCCACACCTGGTTGGGTAGCAGCATGTACTTCTCGATGAGGTGCTCTTGCACGGCCTGGTCCGTCTGGGCCCCGATCATGTAGCCCACCGCCTCGTAGAACGTGTGCACCTGAGGGGAAGCGATACGAGGTTGATTATGGTCATGTGAACAACTCCAGCCATTTCACATGGCTGTGACAACTAGAAACATGGTGCTCCCTGAACTTGGCCAATAGAAAACTCAAAACCAGTGTTGCTACTTGAAAATGTTCAACTACTACTGTATTTTACTCTTAGTTTTGGTTGTTTTCAGAGGCCTGTAGCTCAACTGTGTCACTGCTAATCTTGGTGTATCTGTGTACCTGTTGGGGCTGGAGGTCACAGATGATGGTGTTGATGTTGTTGAGGATCTCGTCGATGAAGGGCATCACCTCGCCCACCTGCACCTGGACAAAGTGGCGCCGGCACTTCTGGGCGATCTTAATGAAGGTGTCGCACGCCATGTCCTGCACACCATCGTGAGTCTCTGCCAGGAACAATTACATTCAAATAAAACGTTCAATAAAAGACACTGTTGGGACGTGTTCATTTGGACATACCGTAGCGGAACTTTTTTTTTTTTTTTTTTTAAAGCTTTGAATCGTAAACCGCAAATGACTGTTTCTTATTGGACTAGTCCAGGTAGTCCCTCCCTGTTTGTTGGCTTTCTTCTGTCTTGTGCCAAATGAACAGAGCCCTGGTATTTTGCATGGATGCAAAATCACACCAAGGAAATCCATTTTCAAACGACACTGAAAACAGTATCCTGTATCTTTTTGAGATATGCAAGTGATGGCCTGAACAAAGTTGCTTACCGTGCATGAACTCAAAGAGCTTGTTAACAACAGTCTTGAGGAACTTCCAGTGGGCTCGGAGGAAGCGTGGGTACTGGCCCACGATGTACATGATGTTTGAGGCGATGATGGCCTTGTTGTCCTTCCCCCTCTTCTGCTCACAGAGACCCAGCAGGTCCTGGAGACATGATGAGAAAACGACAGTCGGTCAACAACACAGAAACGCAGCTCAGTACATCCTGACAGTCACTCTACAGCAGCAGAGTTGGGGCCAATTACATTTGAAGTCTTGTCAGGTGACGTGGATGTGTAATTTATCCATAAGTGTCATTAAATTCTTTTTTTGGGTCAAATGTCAGTTCTATCAATCACTCCAAGCACCCACTGTTCTGAGTCCTCGGCATAGACATAGCCCTGTTACTCTCCGCCCCTCATGACACAGGCTCAACATGCACAGTCGGACTGCAACACCTCAACAGGCAGGCCATTCAATTTCTGAACAGTAAGGGGAACATTTCTGGTCTAACAGAGCACGGAATTGATGACTAAGACCAGCAACTACTGTATGTGTGTATTTTCCCCTTTAAAGACCGTAGCTACCTGTGAAGGTGCGACGCGTGTATGTGCGTGGTTGCGAGTGCATGAGTGTGCACTGTGTCCGTTAAGACTACTACAGACCTTGATGACGGTGACCAGGAAGCGCTTCTCGTCCTCCTCGTGCATGGCCCCGCTGATGGAGCCGATAGCCCAGCATAGCGTGTTCAGGTTCCTCCACGACCACTCTGTCCCGTTGACCTGGTTGTGCAGCTTCTCCGTCATGATGCGCTCCGTGTCCGCATAGTCCAAATGGGTCAGGTAAACTGGGGGGGAGAGAGGGGGTTATGGTAATCACAGAGAGAGGGAGTATGTGAATAGTTCCCTACGTTATAGACAGTGAACAAAAGTGTGCGGGAGAGATGTGCATCACTGACAGAGCGATCAATTGTGGAAAATACCTTTGAGAATGGAAAAGATTGCAGATTAACTGACATTACAGACTAGAGAGAGGACGCGTATATGTGTGTGGAATGTGCAGACTGTCCTGGGCCAGGCACTTACCCAGTGTCTCTCTCATGTTCTTATAGAGGTTGATTGAGTCTGTGTCCTTCATGAACTCTCGGACCACCTCGCCCTGGTCGTTCTCCACCACCAGCACTTCCTCTGGTTTGGCCATTCGGCTCACCATGAGCGTACGCACCTGTGTTACCGGGCAGACAACATGCCAGTGACTATTAATGGACAATCTAAATAGTGTAATCCTATCAGACACCATGAGGCAGGGACACAGTAGAACAGTAAGGTTATGTCCAGTAGGGGGGAAACAGTTTGAAGTGGTGGAAACCTTGTTCGATTGTCACACATCTTGTCACACACAGTGTGTGTACCCGTCCGTCGGTCTGTGTGTTACTCCTCACCTTGGAGAGCACGGGCAGGTAGAGGTGCCGGCGTGGCGGCACGTCAAAGTGCTGGCTCCCAGAAAGCAGGGGGGAGGTGGAGGTGGAGAAGGGGCTCTCCCTGTAGAGCTCGGCCGCCAGGTGATTCCAGTACTCCAGACAGATCTTAAAGATCTCCGTCTCCTCCACCTCAGACACCAGCAGCATGTAGTGCAGAGCCTGGAGGGGGGGGGGGGGTGATTAGAACAGAAGGTAAGGAGAATGTTGAGGATTGGGGGGGTTAGTGCCATTTCAATGGTGCGTGACTTGAGATGACAACAAAAACTGAACAAAACATAATAAAATGCAGATAATACATATCTTCATTGTAAAGCATGTTTCCCATGCTGGTTCAACTAACCATAAACAATTAATGAACATGCACCTGTGGAACAGTGGATAAGACACTAACGGATTACAGACGATAGGCAATTAAGGTCACAGTTATGAAAACTTGAGGACACTAAAGAGGCCTTTCCACTGACTCTGAAAAACACCAAAAGAAAAGATGCCCAGGGTCCCTGCTCATCTGCGTGAACGTGTCTTAGACAAACTGCAAGGAGGCATGAGGACTGCAGATATGGCCAGGGCAATAACCACGCTCCTCGCAGTGGCAGACCACGTGTAACAACACCTGCACAGGATCGGTACATCCAAACATCACACCTACAGGATGGCAACAACTGCCCGAGTTACACCAGGAACGCACTATCCCTCCATCAGTGCTCAGACTGTCCTCAATAGGCGAAGAGAGGCTGGACTGAGGTCATGTAGTTCTGTTGTAAGGCCGGTCCCTCAGACATCACAGGCAACAACATCGCCTATGGGCACAAACCCACTGTCGCTGGACCAGACAGGACTGGCAAAAAGTGCTCTTCACTGACGAGTGGCGGTTTTGTCTCACCGGGGGTGATGGTCGGATTCGCGTTTATCGTCAAAGAAATGAGTTACACCGAGGCCTGTACTCTGGAGTGGGATCGATTTGGAGGTGGAGGGTCCGTCATGGTCTGGGGCGGTGTATCAAAGCATCATCGGACTGAGCTTGTTGTCATTGCAGGCAATCTCAACGCTGTGCGTTACAGGGAAGACATCCTCCATTATGTGGTACCCTCCCTTGCAGGCTCATCCTGACATGACCCTCCAGCATGACAATGCCACCAGCCATACTGCTCGTTCTATGTGTGATTTCCTGCAAGACAGAAATGTCAGTGTTCTGCCATGGCCAGCGAAGAGCCTGGATCTCAATCCCATTGAGCACGTCTGGAACCTGTTGGATCGGAGGGTGAGGGCTAGGGCCATTCCACCCAGAAATGTCCGGGAACTTGCAGGTGCCTTGGTGGAAGAGAGGGGTAACATCTCACGGCAAGAACTGGCAAATCTGGTGCAGTCCACGAGGAGGACTGCAGTACTTAATGCAGCTGGTGTCCACACCAGATACTGACATACTTTTGATTTTGACCCCCCCCCTTTGATCAGGGACACATTATTCCATTTCCAGTCACATGTCTGTGGAACTTGTGCAGTTTATGTCTCAGTTGTTGAATCTTATGTTCATATAAATATTTACACGTTAAGTTTGCTAAAAAAAATAGTTGACCGCGAGAGGACATTTATTTTTTTGACGAGTTTAGTATTTGAGGTCAAAGGTAAAATTGTTCTGGCTGCAGTACAGGTTGGGGAGGAACAAGAGGGTATGTGAACTGTTAATACGTGACTTATGGATGAAAACGATTGATTTGTGCATTTCTCCCAAAAAAAACATTGTAGGAACAGTATCTCTGCTGTTATTGTCCAGTATTCACGGCGTTAACGCTACCTCCACGAGTGTCTCCCTAAGGTTGGGCCTCTTCTCGATGAGCTGTCCATGCTCTTTCAGGAAGGTGCAGAGGAACAGGCTGAGGTTCTGGATGAAGTTCTGCTCGTCGTCCTTGCCGTTGGAATATGCCAGGCGGATGTTGGTGTTCAGGGGGAGCATCTAACACGCAAAGAGAGATGCGGGAAAATGCAGATTATGTGATGCGTCAATTAGTGTTAAATCACCTTTTTTTTATGTAAAAATGTATGCTAACTTCTTAATAGTTCTTATGATGCCTGCAATATGATCGTTGTTGAAACATAGGGTCTGCAGTATCCTGTTTAAAATAATATATGAAACCCATCGGTTTGTCCTGCTCCATCATTTGGGTACCACTGCTACAATAGAGTTTTGACAGTAGGCTTAACTGGCCAGCAGATGGAGCTAAGCATACCAGTTTGAGCTGACATGGTGTGTACCTGTTTGAGCTGATCCATGGTGAGCGTGAAGAGGTTGACAAACTGCTCCTCATACTGGTTGACACTCACGCCGGCGATCTCCGTCAGACACTTCAGCGTCACGTTGCGGAACATGGGCACGTTCAAGAACTGGGAACGGACGAGAGGAAGAAGAGGTTAGTCAACAGGGTCGTATTCACTAGGCACCAATCAGAAGAAAACTGACTGAAACAAGGAGGGACTACTTGAGCTTGTCCCAATAAGAAAAAGTTCTGGACCGAAGTTGAGTACACAACAGTTCACCTAACAAGACTGAATCCAAACATTACACTTGATTTTATGTGCATTTTACATTCTGTACTTTGACGCATTTGCTGATAACGAAATCTGAAAATACTCTGGATACATTCAGTAACATGTGGAGTAGGTGCAACATAAGACAAAAAAAATGACAAGGATTTGAGTGAGAGGACTAACTGGTGTCTCCAAGTGGCCACACACCTCTCAAAGAAGAGTCTTCAACTATAAGCTTCTTTTTTTTGCTCTCCTATCTGTGCTGTTGAGGAACTAGAGCAAGCACACTTGTAGTTTAGTCCTGAACACATCCCCGCCGTCGCACAATTACTATTGTGTTTTATGCAATCCAATAACTCCCAATTATAAATCGCAATCTGGGTCAAGTGGGCATAATTTGAAAGCTTATTCTATTGCCAACATGACCAGTCTTTATAAAAATATGATATTACAGTGTTCAAAAGGCAATTCAGAGAAACAGATCGGAATGTTGGTGCACGTAGAAAGGAGTCATGACTGCATTCAGGTGCTGCTGCAAATTTTCTTCACAATTGACAAACATAGGCTCATTCTGTTCAGAACAACCCAGGGTATGCGGCCATGTCATATTGTAACTGTACAACAAACAGTAATCATAAACTTTGACACAGTATATGACATGAGTTTTGAGATTTGGACACGTGAAAGTCACATTTGGACGAGTGTTTGGCTTGCTTGTATGACATCAAAGCGGTATTATAATCCTCATGTCTCAAATACAGTCCTGCTCAGCCACTACATCATGTACAGCATGTTACTGTACAGCCACTATGTTCCAATTTAGGCATTTATTAGTGGCCAAATCTGCCATTTTCAACCCGTACACGGGTACAAGTGTACGGATGTTTGCAGCAGACCAAGTCACCGACGCAACAAGGTGCAAATGTCTCAAACATTCACAATATTGTTCCTCCGGTTCTTACGCACTTGCAAGCAAAACCAATGCAAGAGCGCCTTTGTGAGAGGATGCCTATAGCTCAACAGCCGTTTCAGGTTTACACAAGCCGGTATTGCTGTATCACGTCAAAAACCCCACTAAATTGCCTAGGGAGATGTTTCAATGGAACCGAGAAGTAGTAATAAACCGATACTTAGTCATCTAATTTTCAGTATGGGGACAGGTGCAAGTGAGTCATCAGGAGTTGAGTTACCTTGTACACCAGAGTGCTGATCAATTTGGTCTCAAATATGTACCCCAGGGGGATCCAGTTCAGGAAACGCAGGAGAGTCTCGAGTGTGGCTTGGACCAGAGGGGCATTCTGGGAGTTTTCCTGCAGAAAATGTTTGCATTGAACTTGTGTTGGGTATTCAACATGTCAATTTCATATCATATTTAGAATCCCTGAGCCATTGCTTACCATGACAAACTGGCAGAGCTGGAATATTTGCGAGAATTCGTTGCACATACTAAAAGAAAAAGAAAATCATTACTAAATAGCATGTCAGTGTACAATTCCATCTTATCTACCCATGCCTTCAAATAATGTGATGATAAAAAATGTACAATTCAGTTGCCATGAAGAGACTGGTAATGATACCAACCACTAATACTCAGGGAAACAGACTCTTTGCGATATACAATACATCTCCAAGCAGCCAAAGCATTTATTGTATAAATAAGCATTCAATTGTACCGTGTAGGCTACATTGTATCCTGCACATATGACAAACTTTAAAGTTATTAGGTAGCTGGATAGGAGACGTTATGTACCTGTCTTTCAGGTGCTTGGCCTTCACCTGGGTCATCTGTCCACTGGAGAAGTCAAAGACCTCCTCACTGAGCAGCTTGAGGATGATCATGTTGTTCTGACACAGACTCTCACTGGTGCGGCTGGCACCCACGATGTCACTGATGAAGGTAGGCCAGTGCTTGGGCCACTCCTGCTTCAGGATCTACACAAGCAGAGGAGACACGTTGCGTTTGATTGTTTCGGTTTTAACCATTTGTAATGACAGGACAGACGCGTTTCTTACAAAATTGCTTTTTTTTTTTTTTTTTTACCTGTACGAGGATCATGTTAAGTTTTGCAATGTACACTCCATCTTTCTGAAACACAGATAAAAAATGCAGATGAAATTTGGGAACGAGCACAGAATTTCAACATGGAAAACATTGCGGCGAGAACTGGGTCAAACACAGGAACGACTCTTTACCTCAACATTTGCGGCATCAGATGAGGTCTTGATAATCAGACCAACGACATACTTCTTTATTCCTGAAAACATGCAGAAATGTTTGACTCAACATTGTCAAAGATCAAATGTTTGTGCCTGCATAACACGGAACATTAGCTATGTAGTCTAGCCACGTTATTCCCTTATCTTAATGTCACTGTTCATTCCCAAGGTTTGTATCTCACGCTTGGCCCTAATATAGTGGTGTTATTCCAAACAACCTATACAGCGGGTGTTACCTTCACATTGATTTCTTGGAAGAATCTTCCAGCGTGTCTTGATCACAGTCTCCAGAATTTGCAGTGCATAGTACTGGAATGGAGAGGAGGGAGGAAAGGCATATCACTCACAACTTCATCTCATTTCCACTAATAAGAGATCTTTTATGTTTGATATATATTGGATAAAATACATCAAAAGCTAACAAATGTAATAAACCAGATCTACGCATCTCTATGGATCCAACTGGACTGCCAATGCCTGGCTGTAATGATATGCTTTTCAATGTTGACTTATATATTCGCCCTGTTTAGAGGATGTAAACCGATCACAAGGACTGAATCACTGGCACACATACTTTAGTCTTCATGTTCTGAGAAAACTCCAGGATGGTGTCGACTCGTGTCCATGCGTCCGGGTGATCCTTGAGGTTGGTCAGCACCTCCTGGGCCATGCGTTGCTGTGGAAGAGAAGGAGAGAGAAACTGTTCTGAGATCTGTGTGGCTTTAAAGGTCTAATCCGCAGTTGAAACAAAGCATGAACCCTGCCACTAAGGGATGGAGAAATGTAAACACTCAAATTCATAGAGAGCAATGGATGCAAGGACTGATCTTCCATGATATGAAAGTTACAGTTTTAACCATGTTCAGGCTATACAGTGTTTGTTTATGTTTACCAACATGGGAGTAAAGAAAGTTTGTATTTTGAGTCATACAGGGTACAATTAATTGTCTGGCTACCTAAACTCCTTGCTCCGGCCAAATCCTACACCACACCTACTGACGTAAGTTTCTTCTTCGCAATGAGTCTGGATCTGAGTAACTCCAGACAATTTCTAGAATGGAAAGCTATTCTAGATCGTAGGACTGGTCCCATGAACCAAAAGGTTGGGCGAGAGCCAGAACACACATCCAGAAATGATCCAATCACTGATTACTTTTTTTTTTTTTTTACAAAAACCCTGGTTTTGAAGTCACTGCAAACAGCCTAAATGATGGCAGTCTGACTTAATTATGTAGCAAATGACAGAGCAGCAGAAGGGCAAGGAGCAGCTCTCACCTGTGATCCAATGTCATAGTACATGGAATTGACTACATTGTCCAGCAAATTGATGTCCAGCTTTTGACTGAAGTCTAGCAGCTGTCTTGCTGCATGATCCGCCAACATTGTCATGTTTGCTGGCATAGAGCTCTAGCAATGGAGGGGTAGGGAAACATGAGAACAAATGGCAGAACTTAACTACAGACAGACCTGTAAATAAAACCTGACCAAAGATATTATTTTCACTCCCGATATTACTACCTATGGCTACACCCACCCACGTAACAACAATGGCGAAATATTGAGTGTGACTAAAATTGCGACATCACTCGCAAGCCTGTAAACTTAAATAGATTTGCAAATTGCGACACCATGGACCACAAGTGGTACTTGTGGCGCGTTCAAGTGCTCGTCGGAACCAGGAGAATCGAAAATGTACGATTTATAAACTGGTTATAGTCAAACACGTGCCGGGTTTAAACCAGTTAGTCATTCGGACATTTCTGAGTTTTCTAGTTCCGGGAAGCACGTAAACGCGGCAATACAGCAACCCCTCCCTCCATCCAGCGATTCAAGAGTGCTGCTAGTTGATAACGCAAGCTAACGTTACTGTTTAACTTATGGCTAACTTAGCGTTTACTATTGTTAGCTAGCGTTACCTCTATTGTGTATACTACTTGGTTACGTCTAAATTAACTGACCTCAAAGTTGAAACAGGTCTCGTTAGCTTATCGCATAAACTTACGTCTGGCTAATGTTAAGTCTGTAAGATGTTTAAATTTCACTTCACTCACTCATATTAACAAACTTAAGTAATATTCACAATTATAGCTAGCAAGTTAGTTTAGCTATAAATTCAGCCAGATAGCTAAAAGGCTAGTTAGCTACCACTAATAGCTAGCTGGCTAACGTTAGCTACATCACTACCCAAACTCAAGAGATTCAACCCACTAAACAGCTAGCTACCAAACTTACCTTATTTAGTCTTTCCGTTGTAATAAAAAAAAAGAAGAGACTTTTGCCCTTATTTTTCAACTGTCGTTTGTTTGGCTGGATGTCAAGCTATCTCATGGCACACGTTCCAGTGTGGTTGACATTCACTAACTAGCTTCCTGGCTAATTAGCTAGCTAGCTAGCCAAATTATTTATGTCTTAATAGCACGTCGTTAGCTGTATGTCCTGCCACTGAAGCGAAGTTTCAGTATGATAATGTACATGTACCAATTTACCAAATAGCAAATAAATGTCCACGGACTAGTCTAGAAGTAGCTTAGCAATGATTGAACCGTTGCTGACGGCGAGAAATGTTGTCAAGTTAGCCTGCTAATGCACAAGCCAATGATGACTTAGCTTCCCTTGGCTAGCTAACAATTTACGGAGTCACACGTATAGCGTTATTCCGGTTCATAATCACAAATTAAAATAATCTTGAATTTATTATTGGTTCTATTCGTATATAATATTTGATAGCAGGGCTGTGTAAGAGCTTGTACGCTAGCTCTTCATCTCATGCTTCAAACCCAAGACCGGTTGAAACCGGTTAAGACTGGGATATTCCATCTAGGTTTTTCGGCCCATGGCGCCGCGTAAAATTTGGACTATGTGCACGCCCTTGAGTGATCCGATTGGTTTGTCATAAAATTGTACAAGGGTTGTCCTGTTATTTTACGGGCTAAAGATGCTGTCAATCAAAATGAACATCCATCCTTTAGTACCCATGCGGCTGTGTTTTCCGTTGGTCTGCGGGGTCCACACACCCCAAAACATATATAATCAATTTGGGTTGGTAAATGACTTCAAGTCTATGTACTGTACATAGACTTGAAATCACTGGCCACTTTAATAATGGAACACTAGTTATTTTAATAATGTTTTCATATGGCTTTACTCATCTCATTTGTATATACTGTTTTTAGTCTATGCCCCTGAAATTGCTCATCCTAATATTTATATATTCCTTAATTCCATGATTTTACTTTTAGGTTTGTGTGTATCAAATCAAATTGTAATAGGTTTCACCTTACAGTGAAATGCTTACTTTACAAGCCCTTAACCAACAATGCAGTTTTCAGAAAAGTATTTTGTAAAAAATACAAAATAAATATTTAAAGAGCAGCAGTAAAATAACAATAGCGAGACTATATACAGGGGGTACCGGTACAGATTCAATGTTAGGTTAGTCGAGATAATTGAGGTAATATGTACATGTAGGTAGAGTTAAAGTGACTATGCATAGATAATAAACAGAGAGTAGCAGCAGTGTAAAAGAGGGGGTGGGGAGACAATGCAAATAGTCTGGGTAGCCATTTGATTAGCTGTTGAGCAGTCTTATGGCTTGGGGGTAGAAGCTGTTAAGAAGCCTTTTGGACCTAGACTTGACACCCCGGTACCACTTGCCATGCGGTAGCAGAGAGAACAGTCTATGACTAGCGTGGCTGGAGTCTTTGACCATTTTTAGGGCCTTCCTCTGACACCGCCTGGTATAGAGGTCCTGGATGGGAGGAAGCTTGGCCCCAGTGATGTACTGGGCCGTTTGCACTACCCTCTGTAGTGCCTTACGGTTGGAGGCCGAGCAGTTGCCATACCAGGCAGTGATGCAACCGTTCAGGATGTTCTCGATGGTGCAGCTATAGAACTTTTTGAGGATCTGAGGACCCATGTCAAATCTTTTCAGTCTCCTGGGGGGGGATAGGCTTTGTCGTGCCCTCTTCACGACTGTCTTGGTGTGTCTGGAGGACCATGATAGTTTGTTGGTGATGTGGACACCAAGGAACTTGAAGCGCTCAACCTGCTCCACTACAGCCCCGTTGATGAGAATGGGGGCGTGCTTGGTCCTCCTTTTCCTGTAGTCCACAATCATCTCCTTTGTCTTGATCACGTTGAGGGAGAGGTTGTCATCCTGGCACCACACGGCCAGGACTCTGACTTCCTCCCTATAGGCTGTCCCATCATCTCATAGGTTTTTATTTTATTTACATTGTTGTGTGTATTGTTGTGAACTGTTAGATACTGCACTGTTGGAGCTAGAAACACAAACATTTCACTACACCCGCAATAACATCTACTAAACGTGTATGTGACCAATAAAATGTGCTTTGATGAGGATTTATTTCCAAATTGTTTTATGACAACTTGTACAGAAATATAAATATCCCATAATGTACATGAAATACATAACACCTTTATGTTCCCAAATGTTATGTATATATGAAATGAAAGTATGATCCTGAAATATATTGCAAATGTTAGGCTACACATATTTAGTCACAAAACATTGACAAATAATTGTCTAAAGAAAATGTATCACAAACATCCAAAAGTAAGTGGTCATAGTGTTGTATTTCCTGCATAGTAGGATATCACAAAACAAAGAGTACCCTAAACTGTTCAATGTGACAATTTGCATAACCATAACCTACTACTACAATTGACTCTGGTCTGTGTATCACACTAAATTGTATTTGCCATTTTCTTTTAATAAACAAGAAATTAACCAATTGTATTTACACATTTCCCATTATATATATATATATATATATATATATATATATATATATATATATATATATATACACACACACATACATAGACAGATATCCTACCATACATTTAGCCTATTTTATAGTAGAAGCATCTCTACCACTGTGTGTCAGTGTTGTAGACGTTTGCGCACAATGTAGTCCGCCTACGTGTGAGAAAATGCACTCCTTTGACTTTTCAGTCATCCTCGTCATTTTTCTTGTCTGCTATTGCAGTGTTTTCCCTATCACTCTCTGACTTTTGACTGTTTCGGCTGTACTGGCCGCTTCTATAGCTTGGGCTGCTCTCTGTACTCTTGGGCCTTTTGATGATGTCACTCCCTTCATTATTTTCATCGTCCAGGGGCAAGTAATGCTCACTGGCATCTGAGTAATGGTCATCATCATCTGAGTAATGGTCATCTGAATAATCACAATCATCTGAATAACGCCCAATGTCCTCCCTCTCCCGCCCTACTTCGTCATGGCCTTCATCCTCCTCTTTCATGGACTTTAATTCATCTTTCTCAGCCTCCTGCTCTCCTTCCAGTTCTTGGTCAGCAAAGCTGTCTTCATAATTGTCTGGGTAGTCATCCTGGAAGACCGTGTTGTAAATAGCTGGTGTATCCGTCTCATCCTTGTCACTGAGGAAACAAAATAAAAACATATAAACTCTTAAACCATGGCATTGTTGAATACTCGTTTCTGATTGGCTTGAAGTGCATTCTAGAGCGTGCATTATTTCAGAATGCTAGGATTCAATATATTTCGTTAATTCTTACATGTTATATTGGCGTGATCCTGGACAACACCCTGTCGTTCTCAACTAACATCAAGGCGGTGGCCCGTTCTTGTAGGTTCATGCTCTACAACATCCGCAGAGTACGACCCTGCCTCACACAGGAAGCAGCGCAGGTCCTAATCCAGGCACTTGTCATCTCCCGTCTGGATTACTGCAACTCGCTGTTGGCTGGGCTCCCTGCCTGTGCCATTAAACCCCTACAACTCATCCAGAACGCCGCAGCCCATCTGGTGTTCAACCTTCCCAAGTTCTCTCACGTCACCCCGCTCCTCCGCTCTCTCCACTGGCTTCCAGTTGAAGCTCGCATCCGCTACAAGACCATGGTGCTTGCCTACGGAGCTGTGAGGGGAACGGCACCTCAGTACCTCCAGGCTCTGATCAGGCCCTACACCCAAACAAGGGCACTGCGTTCATCCACCTCTGGCCTGCTCGCCTCCCTACCACTGAGGAAGTACAGTTCCCGCGCAGCCCAGTCAAAACTGTTCGCTGCTCTGGCCCCCCAATGGTGGAACAAACTCCCTCACGACGCCAGGACAGCGGAGTCAATCACCACCTTCCGGAGACACCTGAAACCCCACCTCTTTCAGGAATACCTAGGATAGGATAAAGTAATCCTTCTCACCCCCCCCCCCCTTAAAAGATTTAGATGCACTGTTGTAAAGTGGCTGTTCCACTGGATGTCTTAAGGTGAACGCACCAATTTGTAAGTCGCTCTGGATAAGAGCGTCTGCTAAATGACTTAAATGTAAATGTAATATGTTTGAGTGGCCTATGAAAGCAACACAAGTCGAACTGAAAACATTATTGCCATTGTTGAATTCGACTTTTATAATAGCAAGCTAAACGTGTGTTCGTAAATTCAATCTGGAGTGCCAGAGTGCGCTCTGGGCGTCCGTAAATTCGGAGCGTTGTCTGATTGTCCTTTAGTGAATTCAGAGCGCACAGTGGACGCTCTGGCCAAGGAGAAGCGTTGATCCGAGCGTTCTGACCTCACAACGGCAGTCAAGCACTGCTAGCTAACTGCTAGCTACAAATGAGGAACAACTCACTCAGACCATTTTACTTGCCCTAGCAGAGTTGGTTAGGCTGTTACCCAGATCGTTGGTGACTGTAACTGTACTGCTGGCAACAATTTAATTGCGCCTTTTTGCCGACGTTTACCAGCCATATTCAACCGGTATTGAGTGGTCGTACATTCATCAGTTATTCTGCGCTAAAACTGATGGTTTGGATAGCTAAACTAGCAGTATGTTTGTTTCGTTACCAAGGCAACTACTGCTACAGTAGTAGTACATTTGCTAGCTATTTCAGTGGATTTTGAACACATTTCTAGCGGCAAATGTGTACATTATAGCCATGGTATAAAAGGGATAATAAACTCGGGGCTCTATGCATTCTCTGTAAAATAATATACACCTTCCATGTCCTTCATTATTTTCCACAGAACGCATATCCCTCATTGATTATCCCTTACACATGGCTCAACTACTTTGAAATAATATTATTTCTATTGATTATGAGTAACTTAACGACTGTGTTAAATATGTTATGTATTATATGTCTTATTCACTATCACCATCTGAGACTGTAATACTGTATACAAGATCTAAGACCACAGCACAGGTGATGAGGTAGGCCTAAAACGTTTTTTTTGCAACGTGATACTGTATTGTCTTCATAGAGATTTTGACTAATGAAGTATGTTTACAAAATGTATAATTCACTGTCATTGAGCCAGAAGTCTACCTTTGTTTGGAGTCACTAGAGAAGGAGGTCCTGCATGCAGAGTCTTGGCCACCTGGCCGCTGGGACTTGGGCACCTTGCCACTGACAAAGTCCTCACTCACTCCACAGCCTCGCAGGGTGTCTGTGTAGTGCTTCTCTGCAGCATGTTTGGCATTCATCTGTCAACAGACAGAAGTGAAAAATTGTATACACCATGACCAGTGATGGGTAAAATAGTCAGTCATACATTTATTATTCATGCAATATATATTTATTGTGTGAATGAGTGGACTGAGGAGATGAGGAAAGGAAGCCACTTATAACTACTGAAATTGCAACCCATGTCATGTCACTCCACGTGTGTGTGTGTGTGTGTGGGGGGGGGGGGGCGTTTCAGGCTCACCTGTGCGACCTGCTCCAACAGCAGAGGCCTCCCCTTCACTCTCTCCTGGATCTCCCTCATCTCCTCCTTGTACTCCTTCCTGCGCTGAAAGTCCTGCTTTCTGTTTGAAACACAGACAACCTCTCACCCCTGTGATCCCACAACCCTCAAATAACCCTCAACCCTGACCTATTCAACAAAAACATCACTTTTACAACCACAGCTTACTGATATGGAAATCATTCCGAAACAATTACTTGAAACTGAAATTGGGATAAGGAACAAAAGGGTATCCACACATTAGTATGTTTTTAATGTCTTATAAAAACAATGAAGAGATCCATCCATATTCTTCAATATAATATACTAGAAAAAGAGTCACAATTGAGACTGAGGCAATGTTCGGTTCAGTCTTTTTAATAGTGTTAAATTAACACTTTAGGTTTGCAATTCCATTCACTACTTCCATATGAAAATGTGGGGCAGGCTGTGGAGTGGGTGTTAGTACTGGTCTCAGGTAGGGTGAGTTTCTTGGTTGCTACAAGTATTATTGTAATGTTATGGTTTTCTATGGGTACCTGAACTGCTTGAGCTTGGACTGGTTGGTCTGAGAGAGGGGCACGTGGGTGTCGTTGGCCTGGGCGCGCCTCGAAACCACCTTCGCAAGCTTCTTCTCTCTCTGCTTCTGCCTCTCACTCCATCTCGCTTCCTCTTCCTCTGCCTTCTTTCTCTGCTCAAGTACCTTTCTACTCAAGGAGACAATGACATCGATGACAGGAAGGCATGGGTGGAGGAAGGACTGTCAAAAGGGAAAATGAAGGCCAATGACACTAGAAGTAGGACTAGGGGGGTAATAATGTCAGAGGTTGGGCATTTGGTTGTTTTGGAGCTGGGAGTGTATAGGAAGTCCATAGGGATAGGAAGTCCACAGGATTCAACAGACAAGGGTTTCAACTTTCAGGGCATAACTATTCCTAAAAAGAGCAACTAAATTCTGAAGCGCTCACTAGCTCGTCTAAAAAGGAGACGCTCCTTGCTATTCTATGTGGGTAGTACCTTACGGCCTCTTGCCGTTTTTTGCTGGCATCGGTGACTTTGGCAGGCAGCTGTTCCAGACTGCCTGAGAGGGAGGAGCAGAGGCTAGAGTTGTGTGAACGGACATGCCCAGTTATGCTGATGTAAGGCCAGCGCTTGGCCCGCGGACTCATCTGCTCCTTCTCGATGTCGGCCAGGATGCGTTCGCGGTGCGAGGGGATCTGTGACGTCCGGAGCTGGAACGGCTCGCACGTCGTCAAAGGTTTCACGTCGCGCCGGCTCTCCAGCTGCTTCTTGAACCTCCTGTAGCTGGCGTCGAAGTCGGGCACCTCCGTATTTATCTTAGGCCTGTAAGAGGCACTGTTGTCATCCTCAAATCCAGTGGTGTCCCCACTGGCTTCATCCTCGGCCCACTTCCTTTCGCTAAGGTGGCGTGCAAGCATGCTGGGTGGCATGGAGGCGCTGTGGAGCAACTCCTGGGCCCTCATCTGCATCTTGATGGCGCGGTACAGCTGCTCCTCCTTCAGTTGCTCGCCCGACGCCGCCTCATACACTGCCTTGGGCACGGGCTTGGCCCTAAATGGTTGGACTCTCTCCTTGCTGTTTGGCTGGAGGTTGCGGAGCTGCTCCTCTCTCTGCTCCCTCTTGAGACGTTCGCGCTCCAGGAAACTGAAGGGCTGCTGGGTGGAGCACAGACGATGCTGCTCCCGCTCACGCATGGCCCGCCGTGCCTCGTCGCGTTCTTGGAGCTCCTCATACAGGGGCAGGCGCACGTGGGCGGGTACTGAGCTGGCACGGAACTTGCGCTGGCATTCTGTCAGCTCCTCAAGCTGCTTCCGTAGGGCCGTGTTCTCCAGTTCAATCTCTGACCGTGTCTTGACACCTTTCTGGTGCTTCTGGTTCTCCCGCAGCGTCATGTGGAATGGCTTGGGGACGGTCACTTTGGGTTTCCAAGGCTCGTGTTCAACATCTTTTCGCCCTTGCTTCCGGTCCTTACCCTTGATGCCGTTCTTGTTGTCCCCAATGAGGCTCTGGTGGGAGGATGTGGACAGGTAACACTTGCGAGGCGACAGCTTGAAGTCCTGCCACATGTTCTTGATGTGCTCTTTGGGGGAGGACTGCAGACCCTTCTCCACATTGTTGTCGACAGTACCTTCCTCGTCAGATGTGTCCGACAGCCCAGAGCCCCTCCTCAGCTCCAGAGCAGAGTGGGCCTTCCTCAGACGCCTCACAGGCATGGGGCTGATCTTCAAGTACGACCTGGTGAGCGAACAAAGATTTTACACCCTTCTAATATTACGTAGACGCCGAGTACAGTACACTCCAGGAGCAAAAATAATGTACCCTACCAACTTCAGCTTATCATCTTGATGGTTAATCAAGAAAAACAACAAATTCCAAACAAGAGCCACAACACACCTGTGTGCCTGTGCCCCCTGCACATTTTCTGAGGGTGGTGTGCTTTTGAGCTCCAGCTTCTTGCGGTACATGCCCTCTAGCTCGGCCATGGTGCGAAGGTGGGCCCTCTTCAGCTCCTCCAGTTTACGATAGTACTCCTCGTTGGAGAAGTAGAACTCACGCAAGTCGATGTGATCCCCTGTCACTCGGTAGTCTTTGATAATCAGGGGGCTGCCCTTCCCGGGGGCATCCCCATCACCGTACTCAGACCCCGAGTCGTCATACTGCAGCTGAGAAGTCAAAGAAAGTCATGAGGGAAATGAAGCAAAAAACATTTACGTTGTGCACGGATTGTGGAGCATGTGTCTGGAATCCATTCCATACAAATAATAAAAGTAGCCTACAAAAGGACATTATTGGTCAAATGTAAAATCGACTTTGTCTCGGACCTAACACCGGTGCCAATATATCCTCCAAACACCGGCTTCTCTGGCATTATCCCTTAAGTAAGTCATTGGAAGCAACGGGTATCTTGGATAGGATTATGGTCGCATGGAAGAAAGAGCCTTTCACCTGTTTTTCTATGACTTTCAGATATTTCTTGAATGGGTGGCCCCATTTGTGTTAATATGCCAAATGTATGGAAGTGTGTCATCATGTAAGAGTAGTACTGATGACTGGACATATTGTGGATGGTTATGAAGTGTGTAGAGTAGAACATAATATGAGATGGCTACTTGAGGCCTAAGCTCATTATCCCCAGCTCTGTGAGTTTGGATGACCTATCCATATGGTCACGCACAGAATGTGGGTGATAATGGAAGGAGTGTGTTCAACTTTCACACTAGCTGCTCGGCCCCCAACCATCTCAATCTTTTTTCTAGGGGTGAAGAATGGACGAGATCAAATCATATATTTACAAATATTAAGAAAATATGTCTAAAACTTGGCAATTCTAACTAGTATCCTACTGGTTAGAGTACAAGCCAGATAAAAATGAATGTACTTTCTAATTTATTTATTTTTTGAGATGCCCAGATGTAGGGAAGATCATTGTCCAGTGAGGAAAAATAAAATAGGATTTGAAATAATGTTGTCCAATGGAAATTAAGCATTTAGGATTACTGGCACTATGACGTCAGCGTAAGCTAGTCAATGAGGGAAGCCAAAAATAGGCCAGTCACAAGTTATACAGGTGAAATCCTCTCCCACACAGGCAGGTTGACCTGAAAACAGTCAAATCTCTGTAGTAACATTTGAGAACAACATGGATTTATGAGAATCCACCGACATAAGTACATGCTTGACCTGAAGTTTCCCAATCTTTAACATGAGTGACATTAAATATATTAATTAATAGATTCTCCACTTAATTTACATCACTATCCAGTATCATAGGATATACATTAGGCCTACTTACATCAACTTGTATGCCATGTATGATCAATATGTTTTATGACTAAAATATCTAGCAGATCAATGAGGGAGGACCAAAGAATTAGCTTATTATGGACTTTTGACCCCATGAATGTAAAATATATATGTAGGGTTCCTATGGGCAACTGATTCCATTCCTCTCCAGATCAACATAAAGATTGGAGGTAATTTATAACGTTGATGGATTGGTTAGTGGGATGAATGGCATCTTGCCAAGTGTTGGATGGTGCTCCAGTCCTCTTTCCACCCTTATGCTGCATTTCAACCAATCATTTCAGAATATTTCTTGATTGCTTAGCTCAGCTTTCAAATACCAAACTCATCTGCCGATATCTTACCTCTTTTTCGTAGTCTCGATTGTCAATACGACCAGCTGCTGGCGAACATGGAAGGGCTCGCTGCCTTTCATACAACGCCAACGGAGCCTTGGTATGTGGGTCTACCGGCGTTTTCAAACAGGAGGTTACCAGGACGTTGGCGCGATGGGCATTCGCCATTGTTTCCCCTATTCTTGCTTTCTTTGTCAAAGTTGAATGTAGTAGAGACGCTACAACTACTTGGCAAACGCTATCAAAAGAACAGCAGGTGCTCTCCAGAGCAACATCGACGCGTCGTGTGGTTGTGAAGGAAATGACTAGCTGTTTCAGGAAGTAATAGTTTTTTTTTTAACTGTTAAGGTGCACATTTATTAGTATTTAGAGCCTAACAGCTTTCTTGTTGGCAGAGTATTTCATTTTCTTAACATATAGTTTAATTTATTTTTGCAAGGTATGAAAATGTGGTGTTTTGTTTCTAAAATTACATTTGTGAATATGAAATTTGGCCAAAATAATAATTAAATGAATAACATAAAATAGTTTCAACTTATTTTCTATTGTAGGTAAAGAATCCAAGCAGTACATCTCTCCAAAATAGTGTAAAATCTTCATAAATGTAATTTTCAATTATACATCTACTGATGTCTTGGCACAGATTCCTTCTGGGTGGTCATTACAAAAGGTCAAATTCGATTTTTTAAAAACTTCTTCATATAGTGGTTGGCAGGATAATATGTATGAATCATTTTAAAAGAAACTTCCTTAATTTTGTTAATAAGTAGGTATATGTGTGGCAATATCCAAACTTTTCTCTAGCGGTTGAAAAAGTACCAAATTGTCATACTTGAGTAAAAGTAAAGATACCTTAATAGAAAATGATTCAAGTGAAAGTCACCCAGTAAAATCGTACTGGAGTAAAAGTCTTGAAGTATTTGGTTTTAAATATACTTGAGTATCAAAAGTAAATGTAATTGCTCAAATGTACTTAAGTATCAAGAGTAAAAGTATAAATAATTTCAAATTCCTTATATTAAGCAAACAGAAGGCAACATTTATTTTTATTTTTTTAAGGATAGCCAGTTGCATGCTCAAACACTCAGATATAATTTACAAACAAAGCATGTGTTTAGTGAGTCCGCCAGATCAGAGGCAGTAGGAATGACCAGGGATGTTCTCTTGATAAGTGTGTGAATTATACAATTTCCTGTCCTGCTAAGCATTTCAAATGTAACGAGTACTTTTGGGTGTCAGGGAAAATGTATTGAGTAAAAAGTACAGAATTTTATTTAAGAATGTAGTGACGTAAAAGTTGTGAAAAATATAGTCAAGTAAAGTACAGATACGCCAAATAACTACTTAAGTAGTGATTTAAAGTATGTATACTTAAGTACTTTACATCCACTGCTTTTTCCCAACCAATATTATCAAATAAACCATTCCAGTAAGGCATGACATAAGGTACAACATATCCAAGGCTCATATAGCTCATATAGCTCCATTGGACTAAAAGAAAAACAAATCTTTCCTACTGTTGAGTCAACAAGCTTAATTGTAAGTATGTTCTGAGGGTCAGGTCTTGACACGTTCCTGAATAATAAAGCAACGCCTGAGGGAATGGCATTTTAAACAATTGCAAAATCTTCAGGTGTTACAGGGATTTTGTAAAGTGATAAGAATTCCTTTTAAGTAAAATACTTTGCATTTACAAGTTGGCTCAGGATATTATTTCAGAACCAATATTCTAAAGACAAAGAAGTATTTTTATACAATATGTCCCGATTATTCCATATATAATATCTGTGTGGAGAAAAACTATGCTTATAAATTAAGGACCATGACAAGAAAAACCTGCAATGAAAAGCAGAGAGTGTCACTGCCACCAAAAGTAGAGACGATATGAGTATTTAAGTTCCACATAGTGGGTCTTCTTAGGAATTGTTTTATCCAATTGATGGCATTCTACCCGGGCACATACCTGGTTGACCGGGGTGCCGGCGGTGGAATTCAGTGATGAGGGCTGGGTCCAGGATGTTCCTAGCGGGGACCCAGCACCTTTCCTCTGGACCATAACCCTCCCAGTCAACCAGGTACTGGAATCCCCTTCCCCGAGATTGAACACACAGGAGACGCCCCGCCGTGTAAGCCGGATGGCTATCGATGAGATGGGGGGGGGGACAGAGATTTAATCCCTGATACATGAAACATGGGATGTATACGGAAGGTGAGGGGCAACAGAAGACTAACAGCAGAGGGGCTAAGGACCTTGGAAATGGGGAAAGGGACAATAAAACGGAGGGAACGTTTGCGGGACTCTCCCCGGAGGGGCAGATCCCAAGTGGACAGCCATACCCTCTGCCCAAGACGATACCTGGAGGTGGTCTTGAGAAGAGCGGACCGAGCTCTCTTCCAGGTACGCCAACGGCGGACAAACATCTGGGCCTAGGGTATGTTGACCTCTTCCTCGGGAAGAGCAGGGGTTGATAAGCCAAGGAGCACTCGAAAGGTGAGAGCCCAGTGGCCAAGCAGGGAAGGGTGTTCCGGACGTACTCCACCCACACGAGTTGCTGGGTCCAGGTGGTGGGGTTGGCCGAGACGAGGCATCGAAGAGTCGTCTCCAGGTTCTGATTGGCACGCTCCAAACTGGCTGTTAATTTGGGGAATGAAACCCGGACGACATGGTGGCCGACGATCCAATGAGTGTACAGAACACCTTCCAGAACTGCGATGTGAAGCACGGTCGGGGGGCCTCCCGGGTGGTGCAGTGGTTAAGGGCGCTGTACTGCAGCGCTAGCTGTGCCACCAGAGACTCTGGGTTCGCGCCCAGGCTCTGTCGTAACCGGCCGCGACCGGGAGGTCCGTGGGGCGACGCACAATTGGCCTTGTGTTGTCCGGGTTAGGGAGGGTATGGCCGGTAAGGATATCCTTGTCTCATCGCGCACCAGCGACTCCTGTGGCGGGCCGGGCGCAGTGCACGTTAACCAAGGTTGCCAGCTGCACGGTGTTTCCTCCGACACATTGGTGCGGCTGGCTTCCGGGTTGGATGCGCGCTGTGTTTTAAGAAGCAGTGTGGCTTGGTTGGGTTGTGTATCGGAGGACGCATGACTTTCAACCTTCTTCTCTCCCGAGCCCGTACGGGAGTTGAAGCGATGAGATAAGATAGTAGCTACTAACAATTGGATACCACGAAATTGGGGAGAAAAAGGGGTAAAATAAAAATAAATAAAAAAAGAGAACCACGGTCAGAAAGCATGTCCATGGATCCAGAAGACGTGCTGCACCATGAGCTGGGCCGTTTCCTTGGCAGAAGGTAGCTTGGGGAAGGGAATGAAATGGGCGGCTTTGGAAAACCTGTCCACAACCGTGAGGATAGTGGTGTTTCCATCAGTCGGAGGGAGACCAGTGATGAAGTCCATGGATATATGTGACCAGGGACGATGAGGGACAGGAAGAGGTTGAAGGAGGCCAGCCGAAGCTTGCCGATGATTCTTGTTCTGAGCACAGACAGTGCAGGTGGTGACGAACGCTGAGACGTCCGGAACCATGGTGGCCCATCAAAAGTGTTGTTGCACAAAGGCCAGGGTCCAACAGGAGCCATGGTGGCAGGCAAGCCTGGAGGAATGAGCCCATTCCAGGACAGGGGAGCAGGCAGCATCTGGAACATCCGGTTAGTCGTCTGGGAACCCTGCGCCACAGACATGGTTCTCTATTCCCCCAGATGAGGGTAGCCACCAGGCACGAGGTAGGAAGTATGGTCTCGGTGTTAGATGGTGTAGAAGCGGGGCAATAGAGGCGTGAAAGCGCATCCGGCTTAACATTCTTAGACCCCGGGCGGTAGGAGATGGTGAAGTTGAACATGGTGAATAACCAGGCCCATCGAGCTTGGAGTTGAGACCCTTGGCGGTGCAGAGATATTCCAGGTTCTTGTGATCCATCAACACAATGAATGTGAAGTTCCACCCACTCTAACCAGTGTCTCCACTCCTCGATTTCCCACATCATAATTCCTCTCCGTGGCGTTAAGGCAATGGGAGAAGGTGACGCAGAGATGCAGCTTAAAGTCCAGGGCAGAATGCTGGGACAGGACGACCCCCACTCCGATATCCGAAAAGCCTACTTCCACCACAAACTGACGGGACGGGTCCGGATGGATCAATATGGGAGCTGTGATGAAGCAGTGCTTAAGGTCCAGGAACGCCCGGTCAACAGCTGGGGACCACGTGAATGGGAACTTGGGAGAGGTGAGTGCTGACATGGGGGAAGCCATGGCGGTGCTGTAACTCCGGATAAAAGGGTGATAGAAATTGGCAAACCCCCAAAAAAACATTGCAGCTGCACTCTGGACGTGGGTTGGGACCAATCCACCACAGCTCTCACCTTTCCCGGATGCATCTGCACATTCCAGCAGAGATATTGTATCTAAGGAAGGAGATGGTGGAGTGATGGAACTCACATTTTTCATCTTTGGCAAACAGCTGGTTCTCCAGGAGATGCTGGATTATTTGTCAGACATGGAGAACGTGTTCTTGAGCCGAGCGGGAAAAGACGAGGATGTCGTCGAGGTAGATGAACACGAACCGGTTCAACATATCCCAGAGAAGGTCATTAAACAGGGCCTGGAACACAGCAGGAGCATTGGACAAACCGATTGGCGGCACCAGGTATTCATAGTGTCCGCTAACAGTGTTGAAGGCTGTCTTCCACCCGTCACCTTCCTGTATCCGTACCAGGCGGTAGGCATTCCGCAGGTCTAACTTAGAAGAGATAGTGGAGCGGCTCGAAAGCAGAGGCAATGAGTGGTAGCGGGTAGAAGTTCTTAACCGTGATGTCATTGAGGCCCCGGTAGTCGATGCACAGGCACAGGGTTTTGTCCTTCTCCACAAATAAGAACCCTGCGCCGGCGGGGGAGGCAGAAGGACAGATACCCCCTGCAGCCAGGGAGTCCTCTGTACGTCTCCATAGTCTTGGTCTCCAGACCCGACAGTGAATACAGCAGTCTCCAGGGTGGTGTAGTGCCCGGGAGAAGGTTGATCCCACAGTCATAGGGTAGATGAGGAGAAAGCGAAGTGGGCCGGGCCTTGCTGAAAACCTTATGGAGATCCTGGTACTCCGCAGGAATGGCGGAGAGGTCCGAGGCTTCTTCCGGGGCAGGCTGCGCCAACTTCAGGCAATGGGCGTGGCAGAACAGGTTCCAGCCCACGATAATACCAGCAGTCCAGTTGATAAGGGGATTGTGGCACTGGAGCCAAGGAAACCCCAATACCACAGGAACCTGAGGAGACTTGATGAGCATAAACTGTATAGAGACTCAGTGTGGTTTCCGGACACACGCAGGTGGATAGGAGTAGTATTATGGGTGACCCTGCCTATAGAACGCCCATCCAGTGCTCTAACGTCTTTGGGACTGGAGAGGGGCTGATTGGGGATGCCCAGCTCAGACACCAGGGTGTTGTCCATGAAACTCTCATCGGCCCCAGAGTCAATGAGAAACCGAAGAGACTTAGACTGGTCGCCCCACAGCTGGATGGCATGGAGAGGGATGCGAGCAAGGGGAGAAGAAAAATGATCCGTAAGGCCTACCAGAGTACTCGTACCTACAGAGGAGGCTGGTCTCTTGAAAGTACAGGTAGACACATAATGACCGGCAGCAATACAGACAATACAGACAATTCTGGGCGTTAAGTCTGCATAAGCATTTGGCTGGAGGGCTGCAGCTCGAAGATGAGGGAACACTGGGAAAGAAACGGCCAACAGGTTCCTCCAGCAAGCGTTCCGGAGGTGGTAAGCGGGGTTCTCGGGAAGCCGGGGTGGCCTGGAGAGACGCACTGCTTATAGCAGTGTTATTGGGGGGCTGGGAGGCTGTAGCTGTGGCCGGCTGCCTCACAGATCCATAAGACCTCAAAGTGACTCCTCGTGTCTTCCAATGGTTGCTCCTTGGTGGTGATGACGTTGCGGAGTTGGTCCGAGTCTGCTGGGTCTGTCATGGCCAGTTCGTACTATCAGACCCAGATGCAGACAGGTCGAAGTAACAAGAGTTTATTACAGCAAGCGACAGGTCAAGGGCAGGCAGAGGTCAGTAATCCAGAGCAGAGTCCGAAAGGTACAGAACAGCAGGTAGGATCAGGGTCAGGGCAGGCAGAATGGTCAAAACCAGGAAAACTAGAAAACAGGGACTATAGAGAAAACAGGAGTATAGGAAAAACACTGGTAGGCTTGACAAGACTAACTGGCAACAGACAAACAGAAAACAAATAAATGGATAATGAGGAAATGGGCGACACCTGGAGGGGGGTGGAGACAAGCACAAGACAGATGAAACAGATCAGGGTGTGACAGTATGGAGAATCTTAATAGCCTTAGAGAATAAATCCACAAAGCCAAATTTCCCAAGGGAGTGGAAGAAGAACTGATGCTCCACTGTGTCAAATCCTCGGTTATTAGGTCTGAGTAGTCAAGTATGTCTAATACTAGTCTGATATTGTTAGAAATATATATGTTCCTAATAAAGCCAGACTGTTTCATCAATGATTGCATCTAGGACTTATTTAATTATATTAGTAGTAAGGCTAATATGTTATAGTCATTATTAAGAAGACAAATTGGACGCCAGTTATCGATGTGCAGCACTTTTTTATTAACCCCTGACTCATTGTAGGAGGGAGAACATTGTTTTTAATACTCTCTAAAAAAACTTCAGGTAGGAAGGGAACTACTTGTTCAGAAAATAACTTGTACAATTCTGCTGTAATTCCATCAATACCTCGGGATTTATTGATCTTTAGAGGTTTGATAGACTCGATAACTATGATGAGTTCATCACACTGTTTAGATTCTGTATCACTGATAGTGAACACATACATTTCCAGTAAAAGAATTGCTACAGTATTTAGTGATTCATTTTTGCCAATCTGTAATAACACAGTGTTTAAATTATGGATAGTGTTATTTGTAGTGACATTTCTCAAGTCTAAAGAAATAGGATGAATTCTGTTCTCCCTCCTCAAGCCATTTTTCCTAGATCTAATAAAAGCTCCTTCTGCTTTTAATCTATGTACTGTATATTATCCAGTTTATTTAATCTATGTACTGTATATTATCCAGTTTATTTAATCTATGTACTGTATATTATCCAGTTTATTTAATCTATGTACAGTATATTATCCAGTTTATTTAATCCATGTACTATATATTATCCAGTTTATTTAATCCATGTACTATATATTATCCAGTTTATTTAATCCATGTACTGTATATTATCCAGTTTATTTAATCCATGTACTGTATATTATCCAGTTTATTTAATCCATGTACTGTATATTATCCAGTTTATTTAATCCATGTACGGTATAATATCCAGTTCATTTAATCCATGTACTGTATATTATCCGGTTTATTTTGTAACTCAATCAGTTCCATCTCTCCTTCCCTGAGAGGCTGGCTGGGGACCTCTGAGAAAGGAAGTTCTCTTAATGATCACCTTTTCCTCCTCAGCTCTTCTGGTTTTAGCAAGATTACTACCATATTTTCTAAGGTATTTGGCCACAAATTTAAAGAGCTCCCAGTTCTTGCAATAAGATTTTTCTAAACAAGCTCTTTCCCAAAAATGCGAGGGCAGATCTTTTTACCTCAAGCTCAGCTAGAATGAGGAGCTATTTAGCTTCCAGTAGGATGCTCTACCAAGGTTAGTATCAGGGGTAAATATTTTGATATCAATGTAACTGGCCCTATGGTCTGAGGGGAGTAGTAAAAATATTAGTAACACTCACTATCAATACATTTTCGATAAGCCAAAAATCTATTCTGAACTATCTGGAACCTGTTTTATTACTCCAAGTGAATGTGATTGTTGCTGATAATGGGCCTCTACACCCATGTAGATATTCCATTTATTTATTCTTTCATTTAAAAAGCTGTTTCCAGCTACAAGTCATTAACAATGACTACACTATTTCTGATCAATTTGATGTTATTTTAAAATGAACAATTTTTGCTTTTCTTTCAAACAATGTCATTTCTAAGTGACCCCAAACTTTGGAACAGTAGTGTATATGGGGAAAGTTGCCGTTAACACCATTCCGTTGGTGTCATGACACAAGCCTGAGATTTAAAGATGAACTGCTGGTCAGTGGGGTCGTCACTAAGGGAGCCCAAGGAGGAAGTACACAACAAAAACATGGAGTGTCAAAAAACAACTGTTTTATTAAATTACAGACTGCATCAACTACAGAGGACTTCTGGACATACGGGTCTTAGCAAGCTGCCGGTCCTATGACTCCTTGTGGCACAAGCACGTGCAGTAACACAGGCTGGGTTCTTGCTACATCGACAAATCTCCTCGTAACTCCTTATCGGGTGTTCACCTGCAAGAAAGGGGAAAATCTTATTACCTTATTAGGACACAGTTTAAGTGAAAGGAGGGGGGGGCTTTCAATTATTAGAGCAATTTATATAGTGTTGTGCGTTTTTTTCTGGTGCTGTGTTCCATACTAAAATGGGCATACAAGATGTAATGCAGGTTGAATGAGAGGGCAGATCTCCACTAGTGACACCAGAGGGTTGTCTGGTCTCTTACCACGTCGTCAATCTTGAGGATGCTGCGGACCGTCTCGGTGGCGAGGGTCAGAGCGCTGACAGACACCAGCAGAGGCTGCACCACCAGCTCCTCTAGAATGTTGGAGATACCGCCCTGAGAGAGGGAGAGGAATGGGGAGACGAGTCAATTCCCTATTCTACATGATAGACAATCGCATATCTGGTATGCAACTGCATTAATGTAAATCTTCATGACAAACTGTCTTTCTGTATCGAGCTGGTGAATGGCTGGGCCACAAGAGACTACAGTCGATGAATAGGCAAATAAGTTTACTGCGAGCACACCAGGACAATGAGGTGTTGTCACGGCGTGACTCTAGCCTCACGAGACAATCACATTTGTTCTAAATCTGAATGTTCAACATTGCATCCTGAGAACAAACTACGGCAGGGTGAAAATAGGCATAAAACAAAACAGAATCCAGGAGAGAGTGGCAGGGCCGTACCTTGCGGACATTGATCCCGGCAGTCTTCTCGCCTTGGGCGTGCCTATTGCGGAGCTCTGTGACAGTGGAGATGGGGTTGAGGCCGGCGTTCTCGGCCAGTGTGGACGGCACCACCTCCAGGGCGTCTGCGTAGGCCCTCACGCAGTATGCCTCCATGCCTGGCAGCGTGCGGGAGTACTCAGCCAGACGCAGGGCCAGCTCGATCTCAGGAGCGCCGCCACCGGCGATCAGAGCCCTGGGAGGGAGAGAAAAGGCATCAGTCAAGGGAAAGAGAAAACAAAATGACTTTTGCTCCATTCTGATGTTAAACAAACTAGTGACAGCAAATATCAATTAGGCTGTAGTCGAGCTGGGTGATATGGACAAAAATCCATATTGCAATAAATTGACTATTAATATTTAATGATAAATGTACAACATTATGTGAACCACAGTCTGTATAACCCCTATAAAACTGATAGTTTAAACGTTGTAGCATTTTTGGTTTATCATCCCAGCTCTAGGCTATAGTGCTAACATATCCTACATTTTCAGATAGGTGCAGATTGAGTGAAGGATACAGGGATTGAGATGCACCCCACTGATATATAGAACCATTCAGAAGTTTAGACACACCTATTCATTCAAGAGTTATTTTTTAAACTATTTTCTACATTGTAGAATACTGAAGACATCAAAACTATGAAATAACACATATGGAATCATGTAGTAACCAAAATAGTGAATCAAATGGAAGCGTGTTGGGTCATTGTCCCGTTGAAAAACAAATGATAGTCCCCACTAGGCCCAAACCAGATGGGATGGCGTAACGCTGCAGAATGCTGTGGTAGCCATGCTGGTGAAGTCTTCTAAGTAAAAATCACTGAGTTTCACCAGCAAAGCACCACCACACCTCCTCCATGCTTCACGGTGGGAACCACACATGCAGAGATCATCAGTTCACCTACTCTGTGTCTCACAAAGACATGGCAATTAGAACCACAGATTTCCACCGGTCTAATGTCCATTGCTTGTGTTTCTTGGCCCAAGCAAGTCTTCTTATTGGTGTCCTTTAGTAGTGGTTTCTTTGCAACAATTTGACCTGATTCACATAGTCTCCTCTGAACAGTTGATGTTGAGATGAGTCTGTTAACTTGAACTCTGTGAAGCATTTTTTTGGGCTGCAATCTGAGGTGCATTTAATTGCCGATTTCTGAGGCTGGTAACTCTAATGAACTTATCCTCTGCAGCAGAGGTAACTCAGGGTCTTCCTTTCCTGTGGCAGTACTCATAAGAGCCAGCTTCATCATAGCGCTTGATGGTTTTTGCAACTGAACTTGAAGAAACGTTCAAAGTTCTTGATTTTTTTTGCATTGACTGACCTTCATGTCTTAAAGTAATGGTGGACTGTCGTTTCTCTTTGCTTATTTGAGCTGTTCTTGCCTTAATATGGACTTGGTCTTTTTTCTTCTTTATACCACCCCTACCTTGTCACAACACAACTGATTGGCTCAAACACATTAAGGAAGGAAATTCCACAAATGAACAAGGCACACCTGTTAATTGAAATGCATTCCAGGTGACTACCTCACGAAGCTGGTTGAGAGAATCCCAAGAGTGCACAAAGCTGTCAAGGCAAAGGGTGGCTACTTTGTTAAACAAAATTATTCAATTATTCCCTTTCTTGGTTACTAGATGATTCCATATGTGTTATTTCGTAGTTGATGTCTTCACTATTATTCTACCATGTAAAAAATTGTAAAAATAAAGAACCGTTGAATGAGTCCAAACTTCTGAATGGTACTGTACGTAAGTTACACAAACAAGGAATTTAATGACTGCATAGAAAATAGTTTATTGCAAATGACTGGTAAGCTGGATACTGGTGTGGCCCCCCTTCTTCTGTTATAAAAGAGGGCATTTTAGATCTGACAAAAATGGTTGATATCAAAACAGAAATATCAATGTTTGGTTTCAAGATCTATTGGGATCACAAGGTCTGCTAAGCTCTTTAAAAAGGACAAAGTGCACATCCTTCACAGCCATTTTAGGTGTAGTTGCAGTCGTTCCGAGTATTATGTTCCTCTCAACAGGTCCAGAGCCAGAGGTGAAGCCCCTGACCCAGGTTGAAGAGAGGGTTGCTCTGTCCCCCGGAAATGGCCACTTGTGACATGGACAGCCACGAGTGGGCAAAGCTTAGAGGGACTTGTGCTTACTTATCTATGTAATTATTCCACATTATCACGGCATGCATCTACAGAGGCTATTGTTGCTCAGACAGCTGACCAGACTGGCTGCAGCACCATACCTCTTCTTCACCAGACAGCGGATGACACACAGAGCGTCGTGGATGGAGCGCTCCGCCTCCTCAATCACCAGCTTGTTGGATCCGCGCACCACGATGCTCACAGTCTTACCAGGGCTGGTGCAGCCTGTGATCTATGGAGACGAACAGGCCAGAGAGAAACAGCATTAATTGACTTTCAATGGGAAACAGCGATCAGACACATGCCAAAGTCATCTTAGAATATGCTTCTCTAAAACCTTAAAAACAAAATTACAATGAACATTTACAGCAAAGAACTTTAACATTTTTTCATTCATGGAGGTTGGAATACACAGAGGCTACATGCAATGCCTAAAATCATCACTGTTTTCAATGACCACTTAACACATTCCAAGGGTATTAGCATTAGAATAAGAGTCTTTTCTCGCATAGTTGTGATGGCAGCAAGAAAGCAGTCTCGTATCCAAGCCTGGGAGAGATCGAGATTAGTTTAAGTGAATTAGCATACCTTGACCAGCTTGCCAGAGCCATCCAGGCTGACCTCCTCTGCCAGCTCGGCGGTGCCCATCATCTCGGGAAGGAACTGATCAATGTGGGCGATGGGCTTGGTGCCAATGGTCTGTAGGGGTGAAAAGTGAATTCAGATTCAACAGTCAGCCTTTGGCTATAACAGAATATCATGAACTACAAAGTAAAGAACAATAATGTGTTTTTGTTTTGTTTTTTTAAACACCTTGCAGATGAATTCAATATCCTCCCTCTCGATCTCCTTGACCACCATGATCTTCATCTTGTTCAGGAAGTGGAGGGCCAAATCGCTCAGAGCATCTCTGAAAGAAGTACGGAACTATTTTTTTTAACCATGTCATCCAGTGATCAAGATAGCATGCAGACAGGAGGTCCACCTATGGGAAGAGTATAATATACAGAGGAACCCATGGTAACTGTGCTAATACCTGCCTTTCAGATTACACTCAAATACATTTCTAGACATTGTGAGAGCAATTGGACAAAGTGAATCGATGACATGACGGTGATGATGTAACGCAATGCCATGACGGTGATAATGCGTTGGGTGTTACCTGAGGATGGACTTCTGGATGAGCAGGACGTTGCAGCCCGCCTTCTTGATCTGTTTGACCAGGTTGAGGATGTAGGCGCGCTCCTCGCGCAGCACACGGTCCATCTGGGCATAGTCTGACACTACTATCTGGTTGTCCATCTGGATTACGACATGAGGGACATAAAAAAATTAAATAATAATATTAATAATACGGAGAAAGAATAACAAAACAATTGTAAGAAAATGTGAAGATTGAGGGGTAAGAAAGGTAACAGATAAAAAAAACGAATCGTCCACCATAACGTCAGGGACATTGTTTATCTCCGTGAAATTGACTTCCATGTTTGTCAGTCAGCGATTGTGATGGACTTACGTCAGTTTTCGGCGGGGACAAGCAGAACTGGATGAGGGCGATCTTGGCCTTCTCCACACGGGACACGCTGGAGTTGACCACCTTCTGGGTCAGCACCAGGCCATCCACCAGCTCACAGTCATCAATGGTCCCACTGCAGAGAAACACACATTAGGTCATTATGGGTAGAACATCTGTCTAAGGGCAGCAGTTTCTACCTGGCTGATTCCAAACAAAGGTTCTTGACCATAAGGCAAAATAATTAATTAAATGTTGTTCTTTAAACGCAATCATTTGCGTTGTCGATTAAGATGAGATAAATGTGTGTCCGTCCATGCACAAGGAAAAACACTCAAGTAGGACATCAGTATGGTTTTGTTGCCATTTACTCAATTACATTTTTTTTTGCGATAGCTTGTCAGAAGGTGACTGGCAGGGAAAGCAAAGTGGAGCCATTCTGCTAATTGACCGCCTGAGATTGATCTGGCACATCAGACATGTCCACGTCCCCACAGAGAGAGAACTGGGGAGTGAAAATGTGCCTATCCAAACTGACTTTCAACTGTAGGAAGCTGTCAAAAGCTTTAGGAAAGGTATGGTATTAGTACAACACTGATCCTACATTAGTAGCCTAGGGTCTACTGCTGGATCATGTTCATTACACACCTAATGGCAGAAAAGGAACTGCGAAAGGAGGGACTATCTGGACTTTTCTAATAAGAAAAGCAAATTTTCCGTTGCAAAATGTTTCAACATTTCCTGTTGCGTGCCCTAATAAACATGACCCAGAAGTCAAAATAGAAAACAACCCTGTTTGTAATCCTAACATTTAAGTCCTTTTGCAGACGTTCTTATCCAGAACAATTTACAGTAGTGAGCACATAATCTGGACCCACCAGCCTTCCCCTCCCTCCTCACCCCAGCTTCTTGACAATGTGGATATCGTGCAGGTCCACGCCAGTGGCGGTGGCCGGGTCGATGACGCGCATCACGGCGTCCACGCTCATGGGGGCTAGCAGGCTGGAGTACTGCGACACCACCTTGGAGCACAGAGAGGTGGTGGCACTGTTCAGCAGTGTCTCGCGGTCGCTCAGGAGTACCGGCTGGCTCATGCCCGTCAGCACCTCGACGCCCTTGTCCACCGCCTTCTGGAACGACTCAGAGATAGTGGTGGGGTGGATACCTGGGGGATAAGCAGAGAGCAGGCAGTTAGTATTAAAGCTTTAGGAAGCAGGGACTCAGAACAGATTCTGGCCTAGGAGTTTATTGTGTAATCCAGGAGTCAGCAAGCCTGGTCCTGGAGATCGCCAACGATGCCATTGGTTCCACGTCACTTACCCTTCTGAAGCAACTTGCCGCATGCGTCAAGCAGGGCACCAGCAATCACCACCACAGAGGTTGTGCCGTCACCAGCCTCAATATCCTGTGCTTTGGACAGCTCCACCATCTGAAAGACAAACAGGCAAAACACAGTGTCAAACTCCTGATATTGGTGATCTCTTAAAAGGGACAGAAGCGAGAAAGGAAAGTCCCCAAAGATGCCTTTCAGAAATAACCTTTAAGAAATGTTGAATTTTAACTCAAATGACAGTCCCTTGCTGGATGTTCAAATAACATTTTATTGGTCACATACTTAGATGTCATTGTGGGTGTAGTGAAATGCTTGTGTTCCTAGCGCCAACAGTGCAGTAGTATCTAACAGTTCTAAAAGTAAAAGAATGGAATTACTATATATAAATATTAGGACGAGCAATGTCGGGGTGGCATTGACTAAAACACAGTAGAATATAATGCATACGAAATTAGTAAAGCAGTATGTAAACGTTAGTGACCAGCGCGCTACAGTATTTTCTCTCCTGTGTGTTATTTCACAAACACTTCACTACAACATCTGTATGTGACCAAAACAAATTAGATTATTAAAGTGGCTAGTGATTTTATGTCTACAGTGCATTTGAGAAGTATTCAGAATAGTTATGCACCGACACACATTTTGCCCCTAATTTATAATACTGTTCTTATTTGATTAATGGTGGTCGGACCCATCTATGTGAAGCTAGCCACAATAAGGATTAGCAACAAGTGGACTTTGTGGTTAGCCTTCAAAATAAAAGTATGGCATAATTCTATTTGCATCACTGTCCAATCCAAGATGGTTGCCAATCAGTCTGTATGTCTGATCCTTGAGAGGAGTTAAGAGTTACGTTTTAATGACCATGATCCTGTTAACAGAAGCAAATCATTTATGTGAAGGTGGATGCTGTATATAACTATTATTTTTTTAGAGCAGTATTTTACTAAATTTACTTGTACAAAGATTTCGGATTGAGAAGGCCTTTATTTTTTTCTACACCTTTCTGGAGTTGGAGCTCGCCGAGTCAGGAGCGTCTGTCTGCACGCCGGGCCTGCTACGTGAGCACAGGTGCACACTGAAGGCTAGGAGCGGAGAAGCGGCTATTGGATTGGAAAACCTAATGCACCGTGGGAAACTCTACGTTGTTCTACACAACGTCTACGGGTCGTTGCACACCTGTGCTGAAATACCGCTCAAACTGGCATTGTATCGGTTACTGTGCCTGCTCTTTACTCAATGCCATCCTGGATTAAATAGGCTGAATTAATTAATGTCGCCTTATGCCCTACAATTTGTAAACACTCAGAGACCATCATGTCAACACCACCAGGAACTCGGTCTCTCTGCAATTACATTTGTGCCCCTCTCAAACGCAACTGGACCTACACTTTATGTCATACTTCCAAAATCTCAAACTGTTGAATGGACTGTTAGTTTTATTGACTGACAATGGTGCTGGCTCCACCAAGTCCTCACACACTGGGCAACAGATAAATTGTTATGTTTTTACTGTTGATCTCTGGTAATGTGCGACCAAACCCTGGGCCGATAGATATCATGCAATTTCTACCGACTCATGATTTGAAAAACAGAGCAGGTTTTGGCCTCCCGCATGTCAGAAATCCAGAAATAGACATGATTAGAATATGGGCCAAAACGACAAATGTAGACGCAATGGTTTATTCAGAAACTTGGCTAAAGAAAACTGTGTCAAATAACTTGATTTCTATTGATGGGTACAGGGTTTTTAGAACGATCGGATGAGTAAAGGAGGGGTTGCAATTTATGTGATATCCAAGTTGAACACCTCGGAAATTACCCTCAATTACCAAAGCCAAACATTTTGAATTGCTTGCGGTTAAAGTGACCTTATATAAGGACTCCCACATCACTGTAGTTGGCTGTGACAGATCGCCCTCGGCGTCGAGGGACGCACTTAACTCTTGATGTCCTGCACAAGCAAAATGACTCTGAAATGCAATCTTTCAGGAGATTTGAACTGGGACATGCTTACATCTGTACCAGACTCTTAAAAGAACCTTGTGACTCTGAATCTCGCTCAATTAATTAATGCGCCTACAAGACCGAATCCCAGAGCACCTAACAAATCAACGCTATTGGACATTCTTCTAACGAATACCCCTCACAAATACACATGGACTGGGATATTCTGTAATGTCAGTGATCACTGTGCAATTGCTTGTGTTAGAAATACAAAAAAATATATGCCCAAAGCCAAACACATATTTATTTATTTTTAAACAAAAAAAAAAAACATTTTAGACGGTTTGATGAGCAAGCGTTTTTACATGATCTGTATCATACTGTCAATATTAAGTCTGATTCCCGACTGACACTGCCTGGAACTATTTTTATATGAAATTTGTGTCGATTTGTGATAAGCATGCCCCTGTGAAGACATTAAGAATCAGTGGAAGGGACAATCCCTGGTGTTCAAAGAACTTGGCAGAATTAATTAGAAAGAGAAATCTCTTGGGCTCAAGCTAGACCTAACAATGCAAGCACTTAATATCTGCTGGTTCAGTTTTTGATAATGGTGTGGCCCAGGCCTCAAGTGTAAGCTCTGTTACAGTCCACTATGATATAGGCCCCCCATGAACCATTTTAACTTTGAACCTCTTCCTTATACAGGAGGTCTATAAAGCACTAAAAAGGTTAGATACAGAAGTCTGCAGGTCCAGACAACCTGGACCCCTACCTCTTAAAGATAACAGCTGGTATTATTTCCTAAACTGTGGCTCACATTTTCAACTAGTCTCTTGACCAATTCAATACCCAGCATTTGGAAATCAGCTTATGCCCTCCCACTGCTAAAAGGGTGGAGATCCCTCAGATGCTAACAACTATTGTCCTCTCTCTAAACTACCTACCCTGGCCAAAGTCTATGAATCCCTAGTGAACTCAGTTAAACTTCTAATGTGAAAAGAACATACTGAGTGGGGTTCAGTCTGGCTTTAGTTTGGGGCACAGCACCACAACTGCAGCTATGGCAGTGGCAAATGACATCATTAATGCACTTGATGAAAAGCAACATTGCGCTGCTCTGTTTGATAATAATCCACAAAGGCCTTTGATTCAGTTGACCATGAATTGTTGCTAGCTAGACTCAAACGTCAGTCTCAGTGAAGGGGCAGTAAATTGGTTTAGGAACTATCTTTCTGATAGAACACAATGGGTATATACTGACAATCACAAGTCTAGCTTTCTGGAGATTAATAGAAGTGTGCCCCAGGGTTCCATTTTAGCGCCTGTGTTCTTAATTTTTATTAATGATTTGGGAAATGGGATGCAACCAGCAAAGTTCTATCTATATGCAGATGATAGTCATACACTACTGTTCAAAAGTTTGGGGTCACTTAGAAATGTCCTTGTTTTTGAGAGGGGCGCAATTTTTTGTCCATTAAAATAACATCAAATTGATCAGAAATAGTGTAGACATAGTTAATGTTGTAAATGACCATTGTAGCCTTAAACGGCAGATTTTTTTTGTGGAATATCTACATAGGCGAACAGAGGCCCATTATCAGCAACCATCACTCCTGTGTTCCAATGGCAAAACGCAAATTCCACTATTGTGCCTAATCCTTGTGGCTAGCTTCACAACACATAACCCGGTCTGGTCGAACCTCACTAGCCAGATGAAGCTAGCTGGCTGCTTATAATGTTAGCTTTGGGCAACAGTGTTAAGTAGCTGGCTAGCTATTTATTTTCAATGAATTGAAGTTCAATTTCAATAGGTGAACAACAAGTGGCAACCTAGCTAATACTTACAAGGATTTCTAAATCATTGCTAAGAATAAATGAAAATTACTGCAGTTCCTACTGGTCATTGTTTTCAGGCTGGTTGTATGGGTGCTAGCTAGGTACTAAGCTAAAGCTAGCTACCCCAGAAGTTGCGGTCGAACAAATGATGCTTTATTACCAACATGGTATTGTAAACATTGTTTGTGGCCGGTGTTTGCAGACTTTTTTGTACACCTTAGACAGTGTTACTATATATTTTGTGACACGCAAAAGACCCAAATGGCGTTCCATGGTATGCATGTCGTGAAGCTATTACTGTGTAACTCCGGTTGGGCAACATCTGAAAAACAGCTCACTTAGTGTGTACGGGTGCTTGACCAGTCGGCGAAAGCCAACTTCACCCACGACAAAACGGTTGATTGTCAACGACAATGAATTCCATTATCTAGGCTTTAAGAGATTTCGCCTTTGAGTTGTTTCGCTGAAATGTTCTTAATCTTTCAAATGACTGCGCAACTTGTTGACTGCTCGATCCACACAGCAGACATTGTGTGCTAGTTTAGGAATGCTGTGTTGTATGTATAGTGCAACATTTTACTTGCCGTCATTACATCATATAGGTATGCACGACAGCTTTGACATCGGTTTTGCACATCAGCCGTTAAACTAGATATCGGCCGATACCAATGTTGGCATTTAACTAATATCTCCCAAACTTCTTCCATTTAAGAATGATGAAGGCCACTGTGTTCTTGGGAACCTGCAATGCAGCAGAATTTTTGTTGGTACCTTTCCCCATATCTGTGCCTCGACACAATCCTGTCTCGGAGCTCCAATGACAATTCCTTCGAACCTCATGGCTTGGTTTTTGCTTGGACATGCACTGTCAACTGTGGGACCTTATATAGACAGGTATATGCTTTTCCAAATCATGTCCAATGAATTTAATTTACAACAGGTGGACTCCAAGTTGTATTAACATCTCATGGATGATCAATGGAAACAGGGTGCACCTGAAATTAATTGCGAGTATCATAGAAAAGGGTCTGAATAAGGTATTGGTTTATTTTTAATACATTTGCAAACATTTCTAAAAACCTGTTTTCGCTTTGTCATTTTGGGGTATTGTGTGTAGACTGCTGAAAACAATATATATTTAATCAATTTTAGAATAAGGCTGTAACATAACAAAATGTGGAAAAAGTCAAGGGGTCTGAATACTTTCTGAAAGGCAGCAGTATATAGGGCAGCAGCCTCTAAGGTGCAGGGTTGAGTAACCGGCTGGCCGGCTAGAGCAGTATTTTTTGAAATTTTTATATTGACAAAGAGGCCCAACAAATTGTAGAGGACAGCACAGAAACATATCTCCAGCTCCTTTCTCTCAAACCTTACCATCTTGGCTGCAGGGTGCAGCACCTGCATCTGTTTCAGGATGGTGGCCCCGTCATTGGTGATGGTCACGTCACCCTTCCCATCCTGAATCTGTAAGAATCAATTCCTCTTTTAGTTACAGACAAAATGACCAAACCTTGAGAGATGGTGATGAGAAGTTGATGGAAATTGTTACATTTAATTACCATTTTGTCCATGCCCTTGGGGCCAAGGCTGGTTCTGATGCATTCAGCGACAGCTGTCAACCCAAAAGAGGTGTTACTTTCACAAAGAAGACCTACCCATCTAACAGTAGGATACCTTCTATAGAAAATGTTTACTGCTCGACTACTGAGGCAGACAAGAGGACCCCAAACGACTTTTGGTTAAAGAGCACATACATACATGGATGTTCATGACAGTTCATTTGGTCAATTCTTGATCCCAACAAATCTAAGCAACTGATGGCTAGCTTAGCTAGTGCACTAATGTCAATCACAATAGTGTTTGGTGCTGCATGAAGGGTGTAAAGAATAATGATTTGCTCTGTAACAGATTCTTGTGGAGTCATGCTAGCTAACTGGGTACCAACTTGCGGCTAACGGTTACACTGCCCATACTGAGCCAGCAGTAGCATCCATTCATTAGCAAAGGGAGTGTCGCAGCAGCTGATGCTATGGCAACTCACTGTGGCAAACAACTGCCAGGGTCAGTTATTCGTCCAACAACGCAATACGAATGCTGTATTTGTAGTTTACCTTTTCCTGCGGAGATGTTACTGAACCGAATCTGTGCTGGCTTGTCACGGTCTACGTATGCCCCTCGTCCTTTGTTTTTCATCCCACCACTTGGCATCTTTGGTGCAGCCATTGCTTATTTTCGTCGGAATATTTGACTAAAATACTTATGATGTGGACAGCTGTACCCCAAAACACAAAATCGGCTGCTCGACTTCAGATGGGTTGAGATTCAGATTTATCTCCCGCTCTGACTAGAACCTTCCAGAGCCACCGGGTTTCGACTCTTGTAGAAAAAGGACCCTCCTGTCAACTTCGAAGGCGCCTTGATATGACGTTTTAGATGTCCAACAATTTGCCTTGCGGTTTTATATGTTGGGACGAGACAAGGCTAGTAGGTCACTGTGTGCATCGAATGCATATACATTCATATATAAGGTACTGGTAGTGATATTGTATACAATTAAAGGGACCTGTGGTGTTGATCAAAATTATAATATCCACCCTCAATATATTAATCTATCTGATTCGACTAGTTGTGTCTACTTCTGATGAAGTCATGTTCCTGTACCATTTGCTGCATGCTGAGAAACCAAATGACTGAACCACAGAGTTTCGAAACCATTTTTGACTGAACTGTGTTCTTGCTCTACATAGACATTTGATTATCGTACAAATACTGTAATTAATTTGCCATTCAAGGTAGGTTATATGAGTAGGTTCGTAAGCTTGTGCTTATTTGTGTTCTCAGATAAAGCTAACTAGCTACCTTAAGAACTAGCAGCACATCATAATAACATCAAATGCATCAACATCCACACAGGGCTGCGAGTGTCACCTAGTGCTAGCAATGTGTAGACAGGTCTCAGAGCAAGCAGCCTTGTCCAGTATTGTACAGTAGTACACATGAGATTTTACTTCTGAGTTAAGAGATTATAGCCCCCATATCTATCTTTGTAATGCAAAGTGTGCATGCAAGCTTTGCTTCAGCTACCAATAATTGTAACCTCACCCTACAGTGTGTGATATGTTATTAGCATTGTGATGTGCATATTATATTACTCTTAGATAAGTAGAATCAGTACTACTGTAGGTTAACTCTGTCAGCTAACTTGTTGTAGTAGGTTTGCCAGACATAAGTGTACTTTCATCTTTCTTACTGATCTCATTCATCTGTGATCTCTGTCCATTTTACAGCTGTATTATGTTGCCCCTGAAGGAGAAAGATCGACCAATAGTGAAGAAGCTGCTGGAAGCTGGATGCTGTGTCCTGAGGTTCTGCTGCTTGGGGGTGCAGTCAGCCTACCGCCAGTCTTATGAGGTCAGTGCTTTTGCTGCATTGGATTGTCTTTGCACTTAAAGCAGGGACAGACATACAGACATTTCAGAGATTCAAGTGCAAAGACATTTAAGTAGCTCCAACATTCTTCTTTGTAGGTAGTCTCGGCTTAAGGCTTTGCGTGAAAGCCTGTGGCAGATGCTACTTTGTAGGTAACCTAAGTATTCTCCTTTAGAATAATTGTGCCTGTGATCTAACTTGCGGTCATATATCGGGTGAACTGAACTGCTGGCAGACATTTGAATATATTTTTTTGATGCTGAATAATGTTTTTCTGTTTGTCCTGCTCAGGATACAGCAAAGGAGCTTTGTGCTTTCATCAGTGGTTCAGAGAATAACAAATCCCAAGATGCAGCTGTGCTGGAGCAGCACACAGAAGAACCCCCTCGTAAAAAATCAAGATGGATGCGGCGGAGACGGACGTCCAATCAGAAGGCGACTCTGCCGTGGTTCCCGCGGTGATGGAGGAAGGCGACGCCAAGCCAGCGGACTCAGACGTGTGTGCGGTGTGCCTGGGAGTTCTACAGGAGTTCTGTGATGAAGCCTATGCCATAAAGGTGTGTTTGGTCACTATTAATCCTATTGCATTCGGAGCCACTGTTGTTTTACATGATACCTATGACTAAGTATGTCTTTAGGTGCGTCCCGAATGACACCCTGGTCAAAAGTAGTGCACTATATAGAAAATAGGGTACCGTTTAGGATACAACGTTGAAGATTAAAATAAGAAAGACCTTTGTATCTGCCTAGTGATCAAATACTCCATCATCATAAAATCAATGCTCCAGTCTACCAGAATCTGCCTCAATTACCACAGCTTGAGGCCTAGGAGGACTGAACCAACAATGGAATTTGGGGGGATTCATGACACTGTTTTTATGTGTGCAGATATCGGATGTGGTGAAGGCCAAAAACTACCAGTTTGACACGATGGTACTGTCCGTCTCCCTGCCGGCCCAGCTGTCTGTCAGAGAGGTCAGTGGTTACATTGTAGGCCTTAGCTGATAACTGATGTCACGCAATTGTGTAGCTATCAGCTTTTTATTTTTTTTTATTTAACCAGGTAGGCCAGTTGAGAACAAGTTCTCATTTACAACTGCGACCTGGCCAAGATAGAGCAGTGCGACAAAAACAACACAGAGTTACACATAAACAAATGTACAGTCAATAACACAATAGAAAAATCTATGTACATGTAACAGTATAACTTTAGACCGTCCCCTCGCCCATACTCGGGCGCGAACCAGGGACCCTCTGCACACATCAACAACAGTCACCCACGAAGCATCGTTACCCATCGCTCCACAAAAGCCGCAGCCCTTGCAGAGCAAGAGGAACTACTACTTCAAGGTCTCAGAGCAAGTGACGTCACTGATTGAAACACTATTTAGCGCGCACCACCGCTAACTAAGCTAGCGTTTCACATCCGTTACATACAGTGTGTGCAAATGTAGAAGAGTAGGGAGGTAAGGCAATAAATAGGCCATTGAGGTGAAATAATTACAATTTTGCATTAACATTGGAGTGATAGATGTGCAGATGATGATGTGCATGTAGAGATACTGGGGTGCAAAAGAGCAGGAGGATAAATAACAATATGGGGATGAGGTAGTTGGGTGTGCTATTTACAGATTGGCTGCGTACAGGTACAGTGATCGGTAAGCTGCTCTGACAGCTGATGCTTGAAGTTAGAGAGGTAGATATAAGACTCCAGCTTCAGTGATTTTTTTTTTTCAATTCGTCCAGTCATTGGCAGCAGAGAACTGGAAGGAAAGGCGGCCAAAGGAAGTGTTGGCTTACAGTATATTCAAATGGTTTGTCTCAAAACAACTTCCATTCAATAGAAAAGTATGATTATTTCAAGCTCAGTTGATTCTGTCATAGCCACGCGATCAGTATAGCCTGGACCACAGTCGTTCTATTCAGTGTGATGTGTGGCAGTGCGAGACTACTTTACAGTCAATAATGCAGTATCTTGTCCCTGGGTTGGCCATTAGAGGGCGTAGTTACCTCATAGTTAGTGGTACTGCTTCTGTCTAGTATAGAGACTAGAGTAGACTAAAATGCAATCGCGAAAGCCATTGTTTCTACAGATGTGGCATTCCCATTAGGGTGTGCATGACGGATGCTTGTAAACAGACAGGATGTTACTCAGGACGTTTCTGAACATGTACCCTCCTCTCTCTCTGCCACACCCCTACAGCACTCTTGTTGGCTGCATGTAAAGAAGGAAGTGAGGTAAGTTCGCTTCACCAGAGTGGCGTCAATCTATCTAACCTGATTTCTTTCCGTTAAATAGATAATTCTAATCCCAAAGTATCATCACATCACTCCAAAACATTGAAATATTACAGTGTTCATTACTATATTATGAACACACATCTTTACCTTTTCTAACATGTCATGTCTTAACCCATAAGAGTCTAAGTCGGGGGAGGGGAGGGCGGGGTTCTACTAAGCTATATGGAATTGTCTTAAGGAGGTCATACCAAGGATCATTTAGCTATTTGATTTTGAATTTTAAAGACCCCTTGAAGTATCCCAACAATATATTAACACATTTTTTGAATGAAAAATGTTATTTGGCCTTACTGCTATTAGCCCATACAAACGCATTGAATAACAGATTCACTACATGAAACAACAGATAGTCCCCGCCCCCCCCCCCCAAAAAATGTAATGGAAGTTTGTTCTGAAGTCTGTCCAGTATCTGAGAGAGATAAGAAAGGGTCAGGCAGCATTTATTTTTTTTGTTAATTTTGGCACTAAACAGTCTCCATATGCACTCCTTTTCAAAATGTTGGGGGTCACTTAGAAATGTCCTTGTTTTTGAAAGAAAAGCACATTTTTTGCCCATTAAAATAACATCAACTTGATCAGAAATACAATGTAGACATTGTTAATGTTGTAAATGACTGTTGTAGCTGGAAACGGCAGATTTTTGTATGGAATATCTTCATGGGTGTACAGAGGCCCATTATCAGCAACCATCACTCCTGTGTTCCAATGGCACGTTGTGTTAGCTAATCCAAGTTGATCATTTTAAAAGGCTAATTGATCATTAGAAAACCATTTTGCAATTATGTTAGCATAGCTGAAAACTGTTGTTCTGATTAAAGAAGCAATAAAACTGGCCTTTTTTAGACTAGTTCAGTATCTGGAGAATCAGCATTTGTGGGTTCGATTACAGGCTCAAATTGGCCAGAAACAAAGGACTTTCTTCTGAAACTCGTCAGTCTATTCTTGTTCTGAGAAATGAAGACTATTCCATTTGAGAAATTGCCAAGAAACTGAAGATCTCGTACAGCACTGTGTACTACTCCCTTCACAGAACAGCGCAAACTGGCCCTAACCAGAATAGGAGAGGGAGGCCCGGTGCACAACTGAGCAAGAGGACAAGTCCATTAGAGTGTCTAGTTTGAGAAACAGACGCCTCACAAGTGCTCAAGTGGCAGCTTCATTAAATAGTACCCGCAAAACACCAGTCTCAACGTGAAGAGGCGACTCCAGGATGCTGGTCTTCTTTTGCCCATCTTAGTCTTTTATTTTTATTGGCCAGTCTGAGATATGGCGTTTTCTTTGCAACTCTGCCTTCTGACCAATTTGATGTTATTTTAATGGACAAAAAAATGTGCAAGGACATTTCTAAGTGACCCCAAACTTTTGAATGGTAGTGTATACTTCCATTCATTTTTTTCAAATTGTACGGGGGACCTTCAGACAAGTCTTGTGAGGCCTGTGGACATCCTAGAGCAAAACAACTGACATGTATGTGTTCGTGACAGTCTCGCCCATATTAGTGTGTAACCCAAACGGTTCGGATGCTACAGACAGAAGTTGCTGTAACGACTTCAGACGAATCCCAAGACACTTGTGGGGGGGGGGGGGGGGGTTGTAGAGAAAAACGGAGAACACCATCGTGTTCGTGAGAGTCTCATCTTTTCATAGAGTAAAAAACCGTTCAGACTATTTTGTGAGAAGACGTAAGTCTCATGGTGTGACAAACACAGCTCTAGTTCAGTCACCTTTCAACGCAGAAGCGGTGGATCGAGACTCATCCAATGCAGAAAAAAACTCTCTCTAGATTAAACAGACTTTTATGGGGATGTTTGTATTATGCTAATTAGATTTCCACGAGGGTGCAGATATCTACCTTATGGGTTTTTAATACTTGAATTACGTTGAATTAATACCAAACAGGGAGAAGTCTATATGCCTCGATAAGGATGATGTCATCCAGGTGAAGGAGGCCTTCAAGTGGACCATGCAGGGTCTGATGTCCAAAGAGCTTGGTGGCGTACCTGTGGTGACCAAGGTCAGTGACGAGTGACCCGGAAGTAGCCATCCAGTGGCCTCACATGCTGATGGGTCGGACACCACTGTTGAAAAATACTTATCATACAAGTAGTGCCTTGTAGAGTAACTGTATCTATAGCAATAACATGTAATGAGCTAGCCTGGTTCCAGATCTGTTTGTGGCCTTGTCAAGTCAATTGCTATCATTGACAAGAAAAACATGACCGGGAGTTGACATTGCGGCACAAACAGATTTGCACTCAGGCTAGTAATGTGAGAAGTGTTCTCTTAGTAAATTTACCCTGGTAAAATGAAGGCAAATAGAGCAAATGTAAGTGACAAAATTCTATTCATTCCTGAAAAGTATTTTTATTCTTGATTTAAAAATGAAAAATATATATTTTTTTAGTTTATTCCTATTTTATTTTCCTCTTTATCCCACAGATCAGTCGACAAACTGAACAGTTTGAGGTGGGCGTGGGGTTCACACATCCAGAGACGGACTCAGACTGCCACTTCCTGTAAGTTCTCCAAGCACACTTCTCCTCCGGGTATAGACCAGATGAATAGATTGACTAGACAGCCAGATGGATGGATGGATGGATGTGCGGAAGGACTGATTGACTGACAGATTGATGGATAGATTTTATAGGTGCAAAGGCATGGAGTACCAGCAAAATACATGTAATATTGAATGTAATGTAGCATTTTTATGAAACTACTTTCTACTTCTCTGCTTTATTCTTGCATTCAGGGCTGGCATCTGTTCAGACTGCTTCAGACCAACTAAGAACAAACAGGTGAGTGAACAAGCCAATTGGAGCCATGTCACGTGACATTTGAATAAAATGGGTCATTGGTATAAATGGTTTTGATAAGTTCCATAAATGTTTTTGTCACCAATGGCGACATGCTGCTCATTCTTTGTCGTTCCATGTCTCTCGGTTTTACGGTCCTTTCTCTGATCTCTAGTTTGTCTCACAACAGAATGTCTTCACTAGAATGGCCGTGGTCAAAGCCCTCGAGAAGGTTTCCAATGAGAAGTTTCTAAAGTAGGTGGTCACGTTATTCTCGCTTTTTGTTTCTCTGTCTTCACTCTTTTGAGAAACCCGACAATCTAACTGCATGCATTGCTTAATGATATTTATTTTCTCTCTCTAGAAAGTTCCCCTGTCCCCCTACACGGCCAGCGAGGAAATGCATCGCTCAAGTCCAGTGTCTTCACGTTTCTGTATTTGTGGCGGGTAAGGTTGTTTATGACATCCCTTTTGGATGATTTGAAACCAAAGGAGGGCTTTGAGATGATCAAGAGTGGGGTCATTTCACTTCGGGAATGTATTCAGTTGGGGGCGAATACTAACATCCTCGTAAGTCGAATTTTCACTTATTTCTCCGTTGACATCAATGCGATGTAAAAGTTGGACTTAGGGAAAAGTTAGGATTCACCCTTCATGGTTAGCGGCTCGTAAGTAAGCATTTCACTGTAAGGTGTACACCTGTTGTATTTGGCGCATGTGACGAACACAATTTGATTAAATTTTTTTCATGCCTTGGGATTTTTCATTTATTTAAAAAAAAATTTTTTTAAAAATGTTTTAAGGGTTTGACTTGACTCCTTTATGTTTGTCCCTGTTTCTTTTTAGGGAGGTACAACAAGTTCTCCCGCACCCTGCCCCAGACCCCCTGGGTGATTGACGGAGAGAGGAGGATGGAGTCGTCGGTGGAGGAGCTAATCGCCGCACCCCTCTTCTCCTCTTTCCGGGCTGAGGGTGAGCGTATACTGTGTGGTGTTCAGAAGGGCACACTGTAGCAATGGGGAAACAAAAATCTGTGTTCTTATTGGATGAGTTCAGGTAGAACCTCCTCATTTCACTCTGTTTCTAAATGTTTTCTCCCTACTGAACCTCATAGGCTCTACACATTATTACTTAGGGATAGATAGACCATAGATAAGAGGGCCCAAAAGCCTGTTTTAGCATGGGCAGCACCATTGAGGACTTTCACCATTTTGAAGTAGTCAACTGGGTGAGACTTCCTATGGGTTAATGAAGAATCACATGATTCCATCCAGGTCATCAGGAGGGATCAGCCAATGAATTATACTTGTGAGCAAATATGCCATAACTTCAGGTGGCAGGAAATCGGCAACCTTGGCTTCAGACCTGTTCAAACACACTGCAGGTAGCAGTATGCACCCTTTCGGTTCTTTTGCCAATTCATAGAAGTAGTAGAAAAAGAAAGTGTACTAATTCAAAAGAGATGGCCTAAATGGCACTGCCCATGCTCTCACAGATGCCATAATGGGACAGATGCAATGATCCAATGTCTATCTAAGTCAATGAGAAAGACAGATCCAAAAGAAAGACCGATCTACACTGGTGAATGAATCTGGTATCTCAAGTAATGTCTTTCTCCTCTTTTCCCCTCTGGTCTTTGCAGGGTTTAATTTCTCCTCCTCAGGGAGGGAGGATGTGGATGTGCGGACGCTTGGAAATGGTCAGACGCACAACATACATTTATGTTTACACATCCCCAGCCCTCGTTTCCATCAATGTTAGGTGTAAGGAGGTGTCTCTATCCCCATTCGCAGGTCGTCCGTTTGCACTGGAGCTGCTAAATCCTCACAGAGCCAGGTTCAATAAGGCAGAGGTCCGACAGCTGCAGGAGGTACACACACACACACAATGTCTCTGCAGGGTCACACACACAGGAATTTGACCACAGCCCTATCTTTTCTTCTCACAGACCATCAACCAGTCATCAGACAAAATCAGAGTACGAGGTGAGCAACGCAGTAGAGAAATGTGTCTCATTTCTGTCCAGACACCTAAGAATGATGCTGACAGGTCATATTCTGTGTGTTTGTTTGTGTGTGTGCGTAGAGATGCTATGGGCCACATGAAGGAGGGTGAGGAGGACAAGACCAAGTCGTACACCGCCCTCATATGGACCCAGAAAGCTATCGACAAAGACGATATCACGTTCTTAGAGGAAACCAAGGTGAGTGTTCAGTGCTATCTTTAAACGGCATTATATTTTCATATAAAATCACAGTGGTTAAACATCTTGGTTGTAGTATATTTTATGGTATGCGTGTTGTAATCTTTGGTTTACTCATTCAGTGTAAACAGTACCTTAAAATGAAGTTCTGCCTACCTACGGTATGTGTTGATAATCTTCGGCTCGGTCATATAGGAGTTGAAGCTAGCTCAGAAGACGCCACTAAGAGTGTTGCATCGCAGGCCGCTGGCCGTCAGGGAGCGCGTCATCCACACCATGAGTACATGCTTCCTGGACACGCATCACTTCCACCTGAAGCTGCGCACACAGGCAGGGACGTATCCTTTATACAGAGAGAAGCAAAACAGTGAGATACACAAATAGTCATACACAAACCCACACGTACACACAAAGGGAGGTATTAAGGTTGAGAGACATTCACAGTGAAATACTTACACACACACGATAACAAATTAATAAATGTTTTTTTTTAATCATCAACGAGTCACCCAATGTCAGTACCTTAACTGTTCCCAGTTACATCAAGGAGTTTGTCCACGGAGACTTTGGTCGCACCAAGCCCAATCTGTGTGATCTGCTGAAGACTGAGACGGATATCCTAGAGCTGGACGTTGATGTGGGTATTTTTTAAAAGTTGCCATAAATGCATCTACTTTTTTGTGGGATATTAAAATAAGACACTGTGCACAGTGAATATTGTATAAAAAAATTGCGAGACACAGTTGAAAAGTTCATTCATAATATAAAGGGATAGTTAGCATATTTCCATATTTGTTTCCTTACCTTGAAATCAGTCTGTTCTTTTAAGCTAAGGAAACAAATATAGAACATTGCTGGACTATGATTGAACATGCAGGTGAATCAAAAGGATTCTGATGAGTTTAGTCTTTCTCTCTCTGTGCGTTCCTCAGTCTGTAGATGTGGACTGGCCACCCTCCATCCCAGAGTGAGCCTCGTCTCACTGATGCTGTTGAGGATGCCAAAAGGAGCCCTAGTTCTTTCTGATGGGCCATACTGTCACCTATTGGGCTCCGTTCCACTGATCTCTAGATGATATGGATAGTGTCAATATATTTGTTTTTCTTTCAATAGATTATGTTGAAATGACTGAATCTGTACAGCACATGCGCTGAGCTGAGGCCTTGAACTGATCTTAGATATACATGTCTTTGAGAGCCGTAGCAGGGACTGGGTGTGAATGGCACCACTGACGGAAAGAACTACAATCCAAGTTAATTGCACTCACCTGGTATCCCAAGTCTGAATTAGTCTATTAGGAGAGGATGAAAACCAGAAGTGTTTCGGCCCTCCAGGACAGACATTGAACAGCCCTTCTATTGAGCATAGGGGTAATATATGGTCAGTATTTTGTGTTTTTCCCTCAATTGATTTACAGAGGTTTATGTTCAGCCTTAAAATAAATTGTTTACCTGTGGATTGTCCCGTAGGCAAAAGGAGAGCAATGCTATACTTTTTTTTTTGTATGAATGAAAATATTTTAATGTGATGTCTCCCATCAGTATCATGTTCCCCCATTGTAAATCTCATCCAAATAAAGGCCTGGGACATGTTCAGTTGTGCACACAATGGAAAAAAATTGGAACAGAAAACCAAAACATTTTATTTCATAAGTCCAGGTATGGTGCTTTTCCATTTTGACTTACCCCAACACCAATGTTTTATGTTAAAGGGAAACGTGAGGCAATCTACTTCCCCGGAGTCACAGGAACTCATGCCTACCATTTTTATGTCGCTGCGTGTAGTTTGAAGGGAGTTGCTAACCATTGATACCGCAATTACTAACTAGCGTTAGCGCAATGACTGGAGGTCTATGGGTAGCAGATACCCACAGACCTTGTCATTGCACTAACGCTAGTTAGCATTTTCTCGTGAAACTACCTCTAGCTTACTTCATATTGGACACAGAGACAATTGTAACCACAAGTTTATGTGACTCTGGGAAAGTAGATAAAGGGCCTCATTGCCAAAATCCTGATGTGTCCCTTTAATGTAAGCTCTAGTGTTTTGTCCATCAGGTGTGTGACACTAAAGACTTGTGGCAAGCAGAATCACAAACCTCTGCATCATTCAAGACTGTTGCTTTTTGAGGTGTAAAAGTTCAGAGTTAACCATCTTTGTAAATTCAAGCTAAAAAGGACCCAGTGCCTTGGCTCCAAGACAGAGCATGTCCGTCGGAGCAATGGCCCAGTGAGACACGGGTGCCGGCCCACGTAGATGGAAAAATAGATTTACCCGTGTTTTACCCAAAAACATACCAGTGGGAATGCGCCAGTAGTTTCTTCCTCCCGGTTTTATTTTATTTGGTTCCTAATGAACATGACCCTGGATGAGACCCTTGCTGAATATTGTTTAGGGTATTGCTTTCCAAAGGGTACACACTCATTGAAATATCAGACGGGGGATTAAAATAAAACACTGATTTACGCCATGAAAAACCCTGAAATGTATTCTTTAATTTAATTCAAAATAAATACTACCACGGCATTGCAAGTTCACTATTGGTTTCTTGCCCTAATGTTTTGGTAAGAAAACAAACAAGCAAACAATCCAAAAAACAATTGGATAAAAAACAGACTTTAGTAATGCATCCAACAATATCATCCTTCAGCGGCTTAAAGAGAGGTGCCTTTTTGACTCTGAACAAGACTGGGTAACACTGCCTAGAATGACACAAACATAAATAAATCTAGTACTATGGTACAAAAAAGGAAGGGAATGATAACGACCTGATGTAACCACATATCACTGCAGAATTGACCATGGTCCCACTTGAACGGGTAAAAGAAAACATTACAGTGGGTGTCAATTTATTTGACCAACAGCGAAAAAGGTTCTCGTCTCCATGGAAACCTCATCTGGAAAGACAGGTCGAGGCGACGCTGACACCAGTCACAAAATGGGAGCGTCCAGTCAGTCTTCAACGTTGTAGTTTACGTTGTTTTAACCCAAAACGTCATTCTCAGTCTTCCTTTTTCCTCCGGTCTTGGTTCTCCTCTGCAAGCTTGAAGTACAGTCACACACAAAAGTTCATGTCTGGCCAAGATGCCACTAAGAACAAAAAAAGGCATTGCATATTTACATCAAAAAACGTGGGGGAACTGCTTTCCTTTTCTCTCTCCATTCTCACAGTCCTCATCATATCATCATACACAAGTATATTCATGGCTCAGTTACACGTGATCTGTGACCCGACATGGTTAGTGATTATTGATGCCTTCCGCCCACCTTGTCGCTTTGGGAAGATTGATGGGGAGATTCTACTTTTTTTATACAGATAGATTTCATAGTCTGTCACAAGCCATATCAGCAGAGCTCCGAGCTGGCTCTGATGTTAGAGAGTGTGTGTGTGTGTGTGAGCATGTGTGTTATGACAGCATAAGGTGGACCTGTATAAGCCACATTCCTTGTGTAAACATCTATACCACTATTTTTTCTATAGCTATGAAAATAAGTTATTAATCAAATGACTGGAAAAAGACGCAAAAAAGGCTTGTATATATATTCATAGTAGCTTTTCCCTGATGGGTGTGTAAAGCTAAACTGGTAGCTGAGTTGAATGCGGTTGTGCTCTGTGTTGCCTGAGTGAACCGTGCAGTATCTGGCAGTTTAGTGTTTCTGTCAAACAATAACCAAGTAGAAATCTCTGGCAGAAAATGAAAAGGTCAAAAAGGATGAAAAGTAATAACACTGACAATGAAATTGGAATGAAAGAAACGGTCAGTTCTGTCTTTTTTGTTGTTTTTAGCAGATAGTGACTCTCGTTGCCATGGGATTGGAGAATGTGCACCACCATGGCATTGTATATGAGAAAAATAATTGTTTGAATGAACCACGAGCCCCCCGACCTAAACCCTGTCTGTATGATACGAAACATCTGCACACATAAGGCAACATTTTTGGTTTTGTTCCCTAGAACGGCTCTTCCAAACCAAGTGCAAAAAAGTTCAAACTAAAATTTTAAAAAGACAAAGAACGTAACAGGTCGACAACCTAATATTGACGGATAAAAATAAATAACAAAAACATTGCCTTCTGCAGTATATAGCGTTGAAAATGTAAGATACTTTTTTTTGTGTGGAGAGACCAGCTTGAGTCTATCCCACTGTGCAAAACCCCTTTTACAGTCCCTAAAAAGACAACTTCTCCCAGTCTGCACTCGAATACAGAGAAGGAGAAAAGAGGGGAGACTTTTCCTAAAATGGCTACGTGTTTTCCTCGAAACGGACGCACGGCGGGGGGGGCGGGGCAATACTGGCTGGCAATGACCTTCACTCTCGTCCGCTGGCCGAATACGAGAATTGTGGGAAATGAGGCCTCCGTTCGCTGTCACCCTCACCCATCCCGTCTTCATCGTCTGTAGAAAGAGACAGAGACAGCGAGAGAGGAGAGTGAGAAAGACAGGTAGGTCTGGGCTCAATAACAAACTATAACCTGCATGAGTTAAGTGTCATTACTTAAGTCTCTCACCGTTGCCGCTTGCTATAGACCACCCTCTGCCCCCAGCTGTGCCCTGGACACCATATGTGAATTGATTGCCCCCCCATCTATCTTTAGAGCTCGTGCTGCTAGGTAACCTAAACTGGGACATGCTTAACACCCCGGACATCCTACAACCTAAGCTTGATGCCCTCAATCTCACACAAATGATCAATGAACCCACCAGGTACAACCCCAAATCCGTAAACACAGGCACCCTCATAGATATCATCCTAACCAACCTACCCTCCAAATACACCTCTGCTGTTTTCAACCAAGATCTCAGCAATCATTGCCTGCGTCCGTAATGGGTCTGCGGTCAAACGACCACCCCTCATCACTGTCAAACGCTCCCTAAAACACTTCAGCGAGCAGGCCATTCTAATCGACTTGGCCCGGGTATCCTGGAAGGATATTGACCTCATCCCGTCAGTAGAAGATGCCTGGTTATTCTTTAAAAGTGCCTTCCTCACCATCTTAAATAAGCATGCTCCATTCAAAAAATGTTGAACCAGGAACAGATATAGCCCTGGTTCTCTCCAGACCTGACTGCCCTTGACCAGCACAAAAACATTCTGTGGCGTACTGCATTAGCATCGAATAGCCCCCGTGACATGCCAACTTTTCAGGGAAGTTAGGAACCAATATACAGGCAGTGAGGAAATTTAGGAAATTTGTATCCTGTAGCACAAACTCCCAAAAGTCCTGGGACACTGTAAAATCCATGGAGAATAAGAGCACCTCCTTCCAGATGCCCACTGCACTGAGGCTAGGAAACACTGTAACCACCGATAAATCTTCTATTATTGAGAATTTCAATAAGCATTTTTCTACGGCTGGCCATGCTTTTCACCTGGCTACCCCTACCCCAGTCAACAGCCCTGCACCCCCCACAGCAACTCGCCCATGCCTCCCCCATTTCTCCTTCACCCAAACCCAGATAGCTGATGTTCTGAAAGAGCTGCAAAATCTGTACCCCTACAAATCAGCCAGGCAATACAATCTGGACCCTATCTTTCTAAAATGATCTGCCAAAATTGTTGCAACCCCTTTTACTAGCCTGTTCAACCTCTCTTTCGTATCGTCTGAGATTCCCAAAGATTGGAAAGCTGCCACAGATCTATATCTATCCTACCCTGCCTTTCTAAGGTCTTTGAAAGGCAAGTTAACAAACAGATTACCGACCATTTCGAATCCCACTGTACCTCCGCTATGCAATCTGGTTTCAGGGCTGGTCATGGGTGCACCTCAGCCACGCTCAAGGTCCTAAACGATATAACTGCCATCAATAAGAGACAATACTGTGCAGCCGTATTCATCGACCTGGCCAAGGCTTTCGACTCTGTCAATCACCAAATTCTTATCGGCAGACTCAACAGCCTTGGTTTCTCAAATGACTGCCTCGACCTGGTTCACCAACTACTTCTCAGACAGAGTTCAGTGTGTCAAATCGGAGGGCCTGTTGTCCGGACCTCTGGCAGTCTCTATGGCGGTGCCAAAGGGTTCAATTCTCAGGCCGACTCTCTTCTCTGTATACATCAATGATGTCGCTCTTGCTGCTGGTGATTCTCTGATCCACCTCTACGCAGACGACACCATTCTGTATACCTCTGGCCCTTCTTTGGACACTGTGTTAACCTCCAGAAAAGCTTCAATGCCATACAACTCTCCTTCCGTGGCCTCCAACTGCTCTTAAATGCAAGTAAAACTAAACGCATGCTCTTCAACCGATCGCTGCCCGCACCCTCCCGCCTGTCCAGCATCACTACTCTGGACAGTTCTGACTTAGAATATGTGGACAACTACAAATACCTAGGTGTCTGGTTAGACTGTAAACTCTCCTTCTAGACTCACATTAAACATCTCCAATCCAAAATTAAATCTAGAATCAGCTTCCTATTTCGCAACAAAGCATCCTTCACTCATGCTGCCAAACATACCCTTGTTAAACTGACCATCCTACCGATCCTCGACTTCGGCGATGTCATTTCCAAAATAGCCTCCAACACTCCAACACAACAAGTTGGATGCAGTCTATCACAGTGCCATCCGTTTTGTCACCAAAGCCCCATATACTGCCCACCACTGCGACCTGTACACTCTCGATGGCTGGCCCTCGCTTCATATTCGTCGCCAAACTCACTGGCTCCAGGTCATTGACAAGTCTCTGCTAGGTAAAGCACCGCCTTATCTCAGCTCACTGGTCACCATAGCAGCACCCACCCACAGCACGCGCTCCAGCAGGTATATTTCACTGGTCACCCCCAAAGCCAATTCTTCCTTTGGCTGCCTTTCCTTCCAGTTCTCAGCTGCCAATGACTGGAACGAACTGCAAAGACACTGAAGCTGGAGACTCATATCTCCCTCACTAACTTCAAGCACCAGCTGTCAGAGCAGCTCACAGATCACTGCACATAGCCCATCTGTAAATAGCCCATCCAACTACCTCATCCCCATACTGTATTTATTCGTTTATCTTGCGTCTTTGCACCCCAGTATCTCTGCACATTCATCTTCTGCACATCTACCATTCCAGTGTTTAATTACTATATTGCAATTACTTTGCCACCATGGCCTATTTATTGCCTTTACCGCCCTTATCTCATTTGCACACACTGTATATATACTTTTTTATACTGTATTATTGACTATGTTTGTTTATTCCATGTGTAACTCTGTGTTGTTGTATGTGTCAAACTGCTTTACTTTATCATGGCCAGGTCGCAGTTGTAAATGAGACTAGCCTACCTGGTTAAATAAATGTGAAATAAAAAATAAATAAACTTAAGGTCACTTGAGTAACAGTGTTACCTTAGAATAATCACTAAATAAAAGCCAGTACCACAGCACAACACCCCCAACAATTCAACAGACTAATCATCCTATGGCAGAGTCTATGGCAGGAAACCCCTATTCCAAAGAAGTGGGCCGAACCGTGCAGAGGGATCCGATGGACACTTACATTTCTCCGGGGGAGTGATGGTGATCGTCTGTGCCGTGAACTCCTCATCGAAATACCGGGTGTCTGTCTCTGACGAGACCTGTGGCATGAAGGGGGGGACCAACTGTAGGGGAGAGAGAGGGGACACCGTTGTCACATGTAATATATAATTGATATGCCATTTAGCAGACGCTTTTATCCAAAGCCACTTACAGTAGTTTGTGGATACATTTTTGTATCGGTGGCATGAGGAGTCAAACCCAAGATCTTGACATCATGCTTTATCAACTGAGCCACAGGACCAGTGACATACTGATGTCCGTGGCTTGTGTGTGACGTCAATATTTGCATATTTGACTGGAAAAATGCCTGTCATTTTCACCTGTGTGGAATATTCCGGTGGGAGGGCAGAGAACTGTTTTAATGAAATCCTAAGTGATCAGGTGTAGAAGAGGAGACTCACCTTTTTGTCGTAGACGTCTTGCCAGTCTATAGCCGCAAAGAAACTGTGGCGCATTATCTCCTTCGCATCGTCTGGACCGCCACCGAGTCTGTCGTAAATAAAGAAAAGTACAAATGTGAACACTTTCTAGAAAACCTGTCAAGAAACAAGACAACATGAGCTAGGTGCAAATCCTGGAATAACATCAAGGGGTGAATGAGAGAATGTTCTCCCTTGGGTTTACCACTAACCTAGCTGCCTCAAGCTTTTAGTGACAAAACAGATTTGTAGCAGAACAATAAACAAATGCAAAATTGTGATGAGCTAGTATTTCATAAAGCAGGATCAATGAGTGAGCCAGTAACTCCTATACAAAAAAGACAAAATGATGGGAAGTTACAGTTGAGGGCTGGTTAGCTGATTAGCATGAGTCAATAATCCACTTCAAATTGATCTGTTACGAAGAAGGAAATGTGTTGTGTCAAAACTATTTGGCAGAGTTTGTTGGCTGATCACTGACCCAGCTTCGTATAATCCCCCACTGGAGCCTTGGTGTGTGTGTGTGTTCGTTCGTCTGTCTGCATACCTGTGCCTCTGTGTGTACATCTCTCTTGCTTCAATGCATGCATGTCTGTCTGTGTGTGTGCCCGAGCGTCTGTTTCTATCTCTCTGTACCGTTTGTTGGGGTCCTTGATGAGCAGGCCGGAGAGCAGGGACTTGGAGTCGGAGGAGAGCGTGCGCGGAAACTTGATCTCCTCCATGAGGATCAGCTCAAACAGCTTCTCGTGGTCCTGGTTGTAGAAGGGCAGCCGACCGCACATCATCTCATACATGACCACGCCCAGACCCCACCAGTCCACCGCCCGGCCGTAGTCATTGTCCTCCAGCACCTAGCATAGGGACATCATGACATAATACAGTATGTTTTACCCACTTTATATGTATATAATGCATTCAATTTTGACCGATTAATTAGGGCCGATTTCAAGTTTTTTTTAAATGCATGCCAATTACATTGCATTCCACGAGGAAACTGCGTGGCAGGCTGACCACCTGTTACGCAAGTGCAGCAAGGAGCAAAGTTAAGTTGCTAGCTAGCATTAAACTTAATCTTATAAAAAAACAATCAATCTTCACATAATCACTAGTTAACTACACATGGTTAATGATATTACTAGGTTAACAAGGTTGTCCAGCGGTGCATATAATCAATGCGGTATCAATGCGGTAATATTTGTCATCGAATCACAACCTACTTCGCCAAACGGGTGATGATTTAACAAAAGCACAACCTTTGCACAAATGTACCTAACCATAAACATCAATGCCTTATTTAAAATCAATACACAGAAGTATATTTTTTAAAACCTGCATATTTAGTTAAAAGACATTCATGTTAACAGGCAATATTAACTATGGAAATTGTGTCACTTCTCTTGCATTCATTGCACGTAGAGTCAGGGTATATGCAACAGTTTGGGCCGCCTGGTTCATTGCGAACTAATTTGCCAGAATTTTACGTAATTATGACATAACACTGAAGGTTGTGCAATGTAACAGCAATATTTAGACTTAGGGTTGCCACCCGTTCGATAAAATACGTAACGGTTCCGTAATTCACTGAAAGAATAAACATTTTGTTTTCGAAATTAAAGTTTCCAGATTTGACCGTATTAATGACATTAGGCTCGTATTTCTGTGTGTTTATTATATTATAATTAAGTCTAAGATTTGATGAAGCATGCTGACTGAGCGGTGGTAGGCAGCAGCAGGCTCGTAAGCATTCAATCTAACAGCACTTTCCTGTGTTTGCCAGCAGCTCTTTGTGTAACCGATGTGAAATGGCTAGCTAGTTAGCGGTGGTGCGCGCTAATAGCGTTTCAATCGGTGACGTCACTCGCTCTGAGACCTTGAAGTAGTGGTTCCCCTTGCTCTGCATGGGCCGTAGCTTTTGTGGCGCGATGGATAACAATGCTTCTTGGGTGTCAGTTGTCTATGTGTGCAGAGGGTCCCTGGTTCAAGCCTAGTTAGGGGCGAGGAGAGGGACGGAAGCTATACTGTTACATTCGCAATGCTTGAAGCACTTCAAGCCTATCAACTCCCGAGATTAGGCTGGCAATACTAAAGTGCCTATAAGAACATCCAATAGTCAAAGGTATATGAAATACATATGGTAGAGAGAGAAATAGTCTACGCCTCATAATTCCTATAATAACTTGCGGCTCAACTTGAAAGGGGTTCCTTAGTTATTTTACCGTTCATGTCTTCCATAGAGAATGTCTTGATCTACTTCAAACAAGGTCTGTCTTTCGTGCAGGCTTAAACCGCCTCGATGTTTTGATACTCGTGTAAATCTCACTCGGATAAGGTAACGTTTGTCAACATATTTTCATATATCAACTGTACAAAAAAATGTATTCGCTTATAAACTCAGCACAAAAATAAACGTCTCTTTTTCAAGACCCTGTCTTTCAAAGATAATTCGTAAAAATACAAATCTTTGTAAAGGGTTTAAACACTGTTTCCCATGCTTGTTCCATGAACAATAAACAATTTATGAACATGCTCCCGTGGAACAGTCGTTAAGGCACTAACAGCTTACAGATGGTAGGCAACTAAGGTCACAGTTATGAAAACTTAGGCCATTTTATTACCTGTTCAGGAGTCTTATGGCTTGGGGGTAAAACAACTGTTGAGAAGCCTTTTTGTCCTAGACTTGGCACTCCGGTACCGCTTGCCATGCGGTAGTAGAGAGAACAGTCTATCACTGGGGTGACTGGGGTCTTTGACAATTTTTAGGGCCTTCCTCTGACACCGGTGTAGAGGTCCTATATGACATGCAGCTTAGCCCCAGTGATGTACTGGGCCGTACGCACTACCCTCTGTAGTGCCTTGCGGTCAGAGGCTGAGCAATTGCAGCTGTAGAACCTTTTTAGGATCTCAGGACCCATGACAAATATTTTTAGTTTCCTGAGGGACAATAGTCTTCACGACTGACTTGGTGTGTTTAGACCATTCTAGTTTGTTGTTGATGTGGACACCAAGGAACTTGAAGCTCTCAACCTGCTCCACTACAGTCTCGTCGATGAGAATGGGGGCGTGCTCGGTCCTCCTTTTCCTGTAGTCCACAATCATCTCCTTAGTCTTGGTTATGTTGAGGGATAGGTTGTTATTCTGGTACCACCCGGCCAGGTCTCTGACTTCCTCCCTATATGCTGTCTCGTCGTTGTCGGTGATCAGGCCTACCACTGTTGTGTCGTCTGCAAACTTAATGATGGTGTTGGGGTCGTGCCTGTCCATGCAGTCGTGGGTGAACAGGGAGTACAGGAGGAGACTGAGCACACACCCCTGGGGAGCTCCAGTGTTGAGGATCAGCGTGTGTTGTTACCTACCCTCACCACCTGGGGGAGGCCCGTCAGGAAGTCCAGGATCCAGTTGCAGAGGGAGGTGTTTAGTCCCAGGATCCTTAGCTTAGTGATGAGCTTTGAAGGTACTATGGTGTTGAATGCTGAGCTGTAGTCAATGAATAGCATTCTCACATAAGTGTTCCTTTTGTCCACGTGGGAAAGGGCAGTGTGGAGTGCAATAGAGATTGCATCATCTGTGGATCTGTTTTGGCGGTATGCAAATTGGAGTAGGTCTAGGGTTTCTGGGATAATGGTGTTGATGTGAGCCATTACCAACCTTTCAAAGCACTTCATGTCTACGGACGTGAGTGCTACGGGTCTGTAGTCTTTAGGTAGGTTGCGTTTCTGTTCTTGTGCACAGGGACAATGGTGGTCTGCTTGAAACATGTTGGTATTACAGACTCAATCAGGGACATGTTGAAAATGTCAGTGAAGACATCTGCCAGTTGGTCAGCACGTGCCCGGAGCACAAGTCCTGGTAATCCGTCTGGCCCCTCAGCCTTGTGTATGTTGACCTGTTTAAAGGTCTTACTCACTTCGGCTACGGAGAGCGTGATCACACAGTCATCTGGAACAGCTGATGCGCTCATGCTAGCCTCAGTGTTGCTTGCCTCGAAGTGAGCATAGAAGTGAATTAGCTCATCTGGTAGGCTCGTGTCACTGGGCAGCTCGCGGCTGTGCTTCCCTTTGTAGTCTGTAATAGTTTGCAAGCCCTGCCACATCCGAAGAGCGTCGGAGCCGGTGTAGTATGATTCAATCTTAGCCCTGTATTGACGCTTTGCCTGTTTGATGGTTCATCGCAGGGCATAACATGATTTCTTTTAAGCTTCCGGGTTAGAGTCCTGCAACTTGAATGCGGCAGCTCTACCCTTTAGCTCAGTGCAAATGTTGCCTGTAATCCATGGCTTCTAGTTGGGGTATGTACGTACAGTCACTGTGGGGACAACGTCCTCGATGCACTTATTGATAAAGCCAGTGACTGATGTGGTGTACTACTCAATGCCATCGGAAGAATCCCAGAACATGTTCCAGTCTGTGATAGCAAAACACTCCTGTAGTTTAGCATCTGCTTCATCTAACCACTTTTTTATAGACCGAGTCACTGGTGCTTCCTGCTTTAATTTTTGCTTGTAAGCAGGAATCAGGAGGATAGAGTTGTGGTCAGATTTACCAAACTGGTCTTAGTGCCAGTCTGTGGTGGTAAATAAACAGCCACAAAAAGTATAGCTGAAAACTCTCTAGGCAAGTAGTGTGGCCTGCCATTTCTCACAATATACTCTACTTCAGGCAAGCAACATCTAGAGACTTCCTTAGATTTCGCGCACCAGCTGTTGTTTACAAATATGCACAGACCGCCCCCCTCGTCTTACCGGAGTGTGCTGTACTATCTTGCCAGTGCAGCGTGTATCCTGCAAACTGAATATCCATGTCATTTAGCCACGTTTCCATGAAACATAGGATATTACAGTTGATGTCCCGTTGGTAGGATATTCGTGACTGTAACTCGTCTAGTTTATTGTCCAATGATTGCACTTTGGCGAGTAGTATTGACGGTAATGGCAGCTTTCTCACTCGCCTTTTCCGGGTCCTGACCAGGCACCTGCGTCGCTTCCTCTTGAAAATAACGAGGATGTCGGCCTGGTTGGGTGTTTGAAGAATGTCTTGTGCGTCTTGTTTGTTGAAGAAACAATCTTTGTCTAATCCGAAGTGAGTGATCACTGTTCTGATATCCAGAAGCTCTTTTTTCCCGTAAGATACGGTTGCACACACATTATGTACAAAATAATTTACAAACAACGCGAAAAAAAACACAATAGCACAATTGGTTGGGCAGCTGTAAAACTGCTGCCATTTCTTCCGGCGCCATGTTCAGTTTGTCTCAGTTGTTGAATCTTATATTCATACAAATATTTATACATGTTAAGTTTGCTGAAAATAAACGCAGTTGACAGTGAGAGGACGATTATTTTTGTACTGAGTTTATTTATCCAATATTGATCAGAGTTACCTTGTCCTATGGATATCTACACAGTTATCAAATTGGCAAGGTGGTATAAGCCTACACGAAACACAGACCTTATTTGAAGTCAATCTAAAAATGTCCTGTGAAATAAATGAATGAAGGAACCGCTTTTCAGATTTTGCTGGAAGGTGTCATGGAGATTATGACTCACACTTTGGTAGTCAATTCTTACCATGCCCATTATTAAAATAGGATTTCCTGCATATAGAAATGACAGTTTTTGTTTTCAACATTCATCACAGGTAACTCTATTTTTATTATTCAAACAGTTGAGAGTATTTGTGTCTCCTAAGCAGACTCTTCAGTATCATTGTCACTTCAGAGAGCTCTGTGTGTATGTGTGTGTACACAAATATATTAATTTTACAGATGGCAGAGAAAAGCAGAGCACCACTGTGGGACTATTACATTGAATTGGCACCAGGGAAAGCAAGGTGTCTTATTTGTGATGAAGATGTAAGCATGGGGTCAGCAACTGCTAAATCAAAAAATACCACTAAACTGTAGAATCACCTTAAAAATCCCCCATCCAAAAGCCCATAAGGAAGCAAATTATGGAAAAAAAGCAAACGCAAATTCTTCACAAGGAAAAAGTGATACAGACAAGTCACATACAGACATCGCAGGCTAAAATCTTTCAACTTTTTAATAAAAAATCTAAATGGCAGGACAAAGACCCAAGGGCCAGGAAGATGGATGAAGCAATTATTGAGATGATTGCCATTGACAACCAGCCATTCACAGTGGTGTCTGACGTTGGTTTTCAGCGGCTGATTACTCTTGCTGAACCCCGGTAGAGGATCAAAATATAAATGATTTTGCACCGAAATGCTAGATAAAACACATGAAAGAGTTGTGATGAAAGTGAAGAATCTGGTGGCACCAGTGGACGCTCCACACATGGCATTTACAACTGACTGCTGGTCAGGCACTACAGAGTCCCTGATGCGTCCTACTGGACATTTCTTTGACAATGTCTGGACAAGAAAGCAGGTTGTGCTGAATGTCAAGACTATGAATGGATCACAGATAGGAAACTACATCAGAGAGATGTTTTTGACCATGTTGGAATACTGGGAAATCCACACAGAACGTGTAGTGCTGGTTCTCAGGGACAGTGGGGCAAACATGGTGAAAGGTATGAGACTGGCAGAGCTTCCAGACTTCAGCTACAGTGCACACACCCTACAGCTTGTAATCAATGATGGCCTGTCCAGTCAGAGAGCTGTGCTAGACATTATTGCCATGTTGAAGAGCTGTGCAACTCACTTCGACCACTCTGTTCTGGCCAAACAGAGGCTGAGGGCCATTCAGGAAGAGCTTGGCCTTCCCAAACACAGCATCATCCAAGCAGTTCAAACTCGCTGGAACTCCACACTACACATGTTGCAGAGGATGTTTGAACAGAGGCGTGCACTGAATGAGTATGCAGGCGAATACGGACACATCAGCAGTTTGTCTGCTGCACAGTGGGACATTGTCTCAAACCTAAAGTTCCCTAGTGCTGGAAACTGTCCTGGATCCACGTTACAAGAGCTATGCCTTCACCTCAGGGACAGCACAGTGGCTGAAGGAGGAGTCTGACCTACTAAGGAAACCAAATCCAAGAGCCACAGCAGATGGGACAAGTGAAGAGGATGACCCAGATCCAGGCGCAAAAAGGCAGAATCTGGGTAGATCAGCCACCCAGTCTGGTGGACAACCTCTACGCTAGAATCCTCGGAAAGCTAAGAGGGCAGGGATGAAGTTTTGAAATTGAGTTGGAGTGTTAACTCACAGCGCCTGTCATTGACAGAAAGAGCGTCTTGCCTTTTGAGTGGTGGAAGCAGAATGAGGACAGACTTCAATCACTCGCTCCGTTGACAAAGAAGTTTCTCTGTCCCCCACCTTCTTCGGTCCCAAGCTAGAGTGTTCAGTGAGGTGGGGATAATTTATGAGAAGCGGAGGAGCAGACTGACAGGGGACCATGCAGACAAGCTCTGCTCTTTGCACTACAACCTAAAACTTCTTAACTGAGAACATTAAAGACCCATGAAAGCTGGTGGTTCCTTTTAGCATATGTTTTGAGCTAGTAACTTAAACTTGAGCTTTTTTACATGGCACATATTGCACTTTTACTTTCTTGTCCAACACAGTTTTTTGCATTATTTAAACCAAATTGAACATGTTTCATTATTTGAGATTAAATGTATTTATTTATGTATTATATTAAGTTAAAATAAAAGTGTTCATTGTTCATTCAGTATTGTTGTAATTGTCATTATTTCAAATAAATAAATACAAATCGGCACCTGCTTTTTTTGGTCCTCCAATAATCGGTATTGGCGTTGAAAAATCATAATCAGTCGACCTCTAATTCTAGTCAAGGCTCATCCTATATAACTACTGCACATTTATTGTCCATAATGTCTATACACAGCACCATATACATATATATTTTGGACTGACATTGCTCGTTCTGATATTTCTTCTTTATTTTGTGGATTTCTGTGTATTGTTAGGTATTACCACACTGATGGAGTTAGGAACATAAGCATTTCGCTGCACCTGCAATAACATTTGTAAAATGTGTATGTGACCAATAACATTAGATTTTATTTTATTAGTATGTGACCTGACTGTATCCTCTTGGCCCCCTTGGGAGCATACGGCATTCATACCGTTCTTCTCTACACCTGACTCTTTTCCGTGCAAGGGCTTTTGTCTCTTGGCAGTAGAGCTCTGCTTTACTCAGTACACTGATGTGGTTAGTATATTAGACACCTAGAATATTTCCTCCCATAAGAAAACATGGATAGATCTCACAACATGGCATTCTGGGTAGTGTAGTGTACATCAGTGTGAGCGCTGACCTCTGGAGCCAGGTACTCTGGCGTGCCGCAGAAGGTCTTCATGGTGGCCGTGTCGGTGATGCCCTCTTTGCAGAGGCCGAAGTCCGTGATCTTGACGTGCCCGTCTTTATCCAGCATCAAGTTCTCCAGCTGCCAATGAGAATAAATATCATGTTATATGTTGAATATACGCCCCTATAATATATCCATCCTCAACAGAATGCTCTTTTTATACGTTTTAAGTCAAAATCTTCACTTTGTCTCCCATTGGACTTAGTTAGGATTGGAAGTAAGGATTCGCTTCTAAGAGAAGTCTACACATGGTGTTATGACAGATATTAGCCAAACTGTTGGACAGTCATTGCTATATGAATGAACGTACCTTCAGATCGCGGTACACTATCTTGGCAGAGTGAAGGTAGTCTAAAGCGGAGACGATCTCAGCTCCGTAGAATCGGGTGCGGTCCTCGGAAAACACTCGCTCTCTTGACAAATGGAAAAACAGCTGCGAGGAAAAATATGTATTTACACATCTGCATATAAAAAGATATAGTTTCATTCACTAATAGCTCTCTAAAAAAACATGTTATGGGCCCATATTCACAAATTGTAGAGTAGGAGTGAGTAGGAGTGCTGATCTAAGATCAGTTTTGCATTTTAAATCAGAATGAATAGGAGAGGGACTTGATCCTAGATCAGCATTCCTAATCTGAGACGGTCCCTGGAAATAATTATTTCGGCTCCTGGAAAGAATTCTGTATGGTGGAAGAGGAAGGTGCACCTGTCTCAGGGAATCCTCATCAACAAACCTACAGTGTCTGTAAAAAAAAAAAATGCTAATCTTTCCCCAGGTAACTCAGGTAGCACAGGCATCTCTTACCTCTCCTCCGTTCACATACTCCATGACAAAGCACAACCGGTCCTTGGTCTGAAAGGAGTACTTCAGAGACTAGAGAAAAATAACAAGAGTTGCACCATCATTGTTGTTTTGTTTCTTTACATCCACACAAACAGACGTTCAATTATCTTGTGAATTCATATCTAATTACATGTGCAACAGTAGATCAGCTTAAATGTTTATTCAATCAGACTTAGCTTTTGACTGAGTCTGTGGATGCATCCCAAGTGGCACCCTATTCCCTATATAGTGCACTACTTTTGACCAGAGCCATATGGGTGCCATTTGAGACATGGCCTCCAAGTGAATAATACAGGCTTACAGTGTAAAGTTTGCCTTCAAGTCTTTGCTAAACAATACTCACTGTTAGGAATGGATGCCGGGTGTTTTTCAACACTCTGCTTTCTGTGAGGGTGTGAGCAACTTCGTCCTGAGTTTCAAGGAAAGAGAGGAAAATCAAGAAACGGCGGTAGAGAGAGAGGGAAAGAGAGTGGGAGAGAAAGACAGAATGTTAGGATGTAGAAGGTACAAGGCGCCAAATGGTGATATCTGGATCCATTCCAACAGGGCTCAGTTCTTTCTACCAGTGTTTCGACCGCCGGTCTGTGGGATGGTCCCAGACACTCATTTAGTCAGTTCTATAGTGTTAGTTTAGTTGAAATGTACTTCCAAGCACGAAAAAACAGTTATAGTTTGCTGATGTACATATTACCTCTACTAACCTGTACCCCAGAACATTGACTCTGTACCGTTACCCCCTGTATATAGCCTCGCTACTGTTATTTTACTGCTGCTCTTGAATTATTTGTTACTTTTATTTTTTTAAATGTACTTATCTATTTTTTACTTAACACTTATTTTTCTTACAACTGCATTGTTGGTTAAGGGCTCGTAAGTAAGCATTTCACTGTAAGGTCTGTTGTATTCGCCGCATGTGACATAACATTTTATTTGGTTGATTTGATCCCTAGACTAAAAAAGGTTGAGAGAAACTGCTTTAAAACCAGCCAGTACCTTGGCGATGATAACTTCTTTCTTCAGGATCTTCATGGCGTAATAAGTTCCGCTTGCCTTCTCCTTCACCAGAATTACTTTCCCAAAAGTGCCTTTTCCCAGTAGTTTCAGATAGTCAAAGTCATTCATTGTCTGTCAGAGAGAAGAGGAAAGTAGAGGAGAAAAAAAGAAAGAAGAAGAGGAGAAGCCTTCATTGAGATGAGAGAAACAATCTTGCTTGGTGTTTATGTGCCCATCTACCAATGTATGACCTGCGCTCAGTCCCCAGAGCGGCTCACCTTCCGTTTGTGTTGGCTGGTGGAGGTGTCCATCTCCTCCTCGTTGACCTCATTCTCGATCTGCGACGTGGGGCTGCACAGGATCCCCTCCTCCTCCTGCTTGGCCAGGGAGTCGGCCACCATCTGGATGGCCTCGGCCCACTCATCCCTGGAACCAACCAACAGCAGCTCACTTTAATACACTGCTTTACTGCGTGTGTATGTGTGCGTGTATATGTATGCTGAGGAAAGCACACATTTCGAAAAATGCAGGGTACACAATAAATGTCATGGAGAAATCTAGAGACATACCCCCATTCTGTCTGGATGCTCCTGTGGTTTGCTAAAACTAGTTACATCAAAACATGCAACTGCTGCTGTGGAAGTTTTATGCTTAGATTAACATGTTTTAGCAGCATCTAAACAGTGTATAGGTATTCTTCTTCAATTTTCAATAGCGTTTTCCCTAAAGGCGAGAGATGAGGAGGCAAGGCTGTAGTAGAGGAAGAGGAGAGAGAGAGAGAGAGGGTGACCCACCTCTCATCGGGCGTGTCCACGTGGAATGTCCTCTCAATAACCGTGGTCCACTGCAAACAGCGGATGATGAACGTGTTGGGCTTTGGCCGCTCTGTCTTCATCAGCTGACATTCTGAGGAGAGGGAGAAAGAGGGGGGAGAAATAGAGGGTGTGTCGGGAAGGAAAGAGAGGGAAGAAAGAGGTAGAGAGAGAGAGAGGAGGTGGGAGAGAGCAAGAAGGTAAAAATAAAATGAGTGGGGTGATGAACGAGTGATTGAATAAATCCTTCATACCATGGAGGTTGACAAAGCATCACAGAATAAACATTTGTCACTCACTACTGTTTCAGGAGATAACGGTGGAAACATAGTGTTGTACTATACTCAAGTAGCACTAATTTAACTCTGAACGTTTGACAGAGACACATTGGCTCTTGGGAATGCACACTGCCTAAAAGGGAACCTTTAATGATATTTAAAAATTAAGGTAATTGTAGCACAATGCCTTAGGAAAGTATTCAGACAGCTTTACTTTTTCCATATTTTGATTTGTTACAGCCTTAATCTAAATTTGATTAAATAGTCCCCCCCCCCCTCAATCTACACACAATACCCTATATTGACAAAGCAAAAACAGGTTAAGACATTTTTGCCCTATTTATTAAAAATACAAAAAACTGAAATATAACATTTACATTATTGAAGCACCTTTGGCAACGATTACAGCCTCGAGTCTTCTTGAGTATGACGCTACAGGCTTGGCACACCTGTATTTGGGAAGTTTCTCCCATTCTTCTCTGCAGATCTTCTCAAGCTCTATCAGGTTGGATGGGGAGTGTCGCTGCAGAGATATTTTCAGGTCTCTCCAGAGATGCTCGATCGGGTCCAAGTCCGGGCTCTGGCTGGGCCACTCAAGGACATTCAGAGACCTATCCAGAATCCACTCCATCGTTGTCTTGGCTGTGTGCTTAAGGTCGTTGTCCTGTTGCAAGTTGAACCTTCACCCCAGTCTGAGGTCCTGAGCGCTCTGGAGTAGGATTTCATCAAGGATCTCTCTGTACTTTGCTCCATTCACTTTCCTTCTATCCTGACTAGTCTCCCAGTCCCTGCTGCTGAAAAACATCCCCACAGCATGATCCTGCCACCACGTTTCACCATAGGGATGGTGCCAGGTTTCCTCCAGGCTTGACACTTGGCATTCAGGCCAAAGAGTTCCATCTTGGTTTCATCAGACCAGAGAATCTTGTTTCTCATGGTCTGAGTCTTTAGGTGCCTTTTGGCAAACTCCAAGTGGGCTGTCATGTGCTGTTTACTGAGGAGTGGCTTCCGTCTGGCCACTCTATCATAAAGGCCTGATTGGTGGAGTGCTGCAGAGATGGTTGTCCTTCTGGAAGGTTCTCCCATCTCCACAGAGGAACTCTAGAGCTCTGTCAGAGTGACCATCAGGTTCTTGGTCATCTCCCTGACCAAGGCCCTTCTACCCGATTGATCAGTTTGGCAGGGCGGCAAGCTCTAGGAAGTCTTGGTGGTTCCAAATTTCTTCCAGTTAAGTATAATGGAGGCCTCTGTTCTTGGGGACCTTCAATGCTGCAGAAATGTTTTGGTACCTGTCCTCAGATCTGTGCCTCCACACAATCCTGTCTCGAGGCTCTACGGACAATTCCTTCGACCTCATGGCTTGGTTTTTGCTCTGACATGCACTGTCAACTGTGGGACCTTATATAGACAGGTGTGTGCCTTTCCAAATCATGTCTATTCAATTGAATTTACCACAGGTTGACTCCAATCAAGTTGTAGAAACATCTCAAGAATGATCAATGGAAACAGGATGCAACAGAGCTCAACTTCGAGTCTCATAGCGAAGGGTCTGAATGCTTATGTAGATTGCTGAGGATTTAAAAAAATATTTAATCAATTTTCGAATAAAAATGTGGAAAAAGTCAAGGGGTCTGAATACTTTCCGAAGACACTGTATATTGTAATACAATATACCCAACACACTAAGAAGCGGTTTCCTGGGACAGATTAAACCTAGCCCTGGACTCAATCATTTTCAATTGACATTCTCCATTGAGCTTGCTTTTTAGTCCAGGACTAGGCTTAATCTGTGTCTGAGAAACCGCCCCCAAATGGTTTAAAATGGGGACTGATAATGGCGAGGAGAACCTACTTGCTACAGAGAAGTTATTGAGGGGATAGGCCAGGTCTGCGTCCTGGGGTTTGTCTTTGTAGCCGATGAAGGATCCGTCTGTCTTCAGCAGGAAGTAGCGCGGCCTCCAGTTCTTTATGTACTCACCTGCAACAAGTCCAGCAGGAATTGGTTCATACTGGAAACTTAACCTATCAGTTGTTATAGTTACTGACTGGCTGTAGCAGTGGTCAGACCTTCACTGCATCCTAAATGGCACTCTCCTCTTTATAGTTCCAGGGCTATGGGCCCAAAAGTAGTGTATTATAAAAGGGAATGAGATGTCATCTGGGATGTACCCCTATGTACGGCTTTAAGGAAGTGCATTTTCATTTAACAGCATGGCAGGATGATTCATCATGGTTCAAGAAGGTTAATACATAATTACTTAATACGACGGTCCATGCTTGTGTTTGCTTGCAAGATCTCCATGCGGACCTTGTTGTAGAGGAGCTCCATTTTGCTAATAGCCTACATGGTATTATTTAACTTTTCTTTTACCACAAGTGACAGTGTGTACAAAAAAATGCAGTAACGACTTTGTAATGACAATTTAATACAAGTATAAAACTGATTGTTTGCTACTAGTTTAACTCTAAACCACTAGCTACCCTTCAGTGTTTAGAAGACTAACTGGATTTTGTACCCAGCACAAAAGTGCCTGTAACAATTCAGTGGCTCCCGGGCTCTGAAAGGAAGGAACTGGGGAGTTAAGCCATCCTCCGAGAACTCAAATTTGTCTGTGGCAGTGTCACAGCCTGAGGCTAAATAAATAACCACACACACACTCCATGTGTTCAACCAGTCAACACAGCTTAAAATCATCCATACCACATGCTGTGCATACTAGCTATAAATCAGGGGTTGGAACCGGTTCAGGGAACAGATCCAAAAACCGGAAAATAACAATATTAAACGAAAGTTATCTAAACTGTTCCGGAACAGAACCGTTATATTAAACTCATGGGAACCAGTTAATAACGTTATTTTATGTTTCGGGCATTTTTTTATGGTCCCACAAAAATCTCAGAAATTCAAAGACATTAAAAGTTCCTCCATAGAAGCTGCTTCTCTGTAGGTATAGTTCTGTGGGCCTAATTCAGATAATGCATGTCATAAGATGCCCAGCGCTTCAAGCCAAGCCTCCTCCATCTTCTCTCGCCTGAAGATTTTCAGTCGCATCTTGCGCCCTGCTCTATCCACACCGATTGGTGAAGTAATTTAATGCTGAATGAAATGTAAAAAAAAATCAAACGTTTTCAGAGGTTTAAAAAGGAACGATATAAAGAGTACGTTTTTGGTTCGAAATGGTTCAGAACTTTATTTTGTTGTCAGAACGGGAAAAATAATGGTTCTGTTCAGAACAAAACGATTGGAAAATAATTTTGGTTCCAACCCCTGGATATCATAATACAATATTCCATTGTTTCCCTTCCCTGTTGGTTCCATGTTTATGTATATACAGGTATTTGGGGACCCGGGGGTGTTTGAAAAGGGGTGTTTGTTTTTGATGTGAACTGTGAAAAAACTAAACAAATTCCAAGACAGTAAACATCACCGATCATCAATCAATCAATCGACTCACCTCTCTTCTGAACCCAGCCTTCCTTGACAACGTTTTGGTCACTCATAGTGGCGTCGCCTTGACCGTCAGCCCAGCGCTCAGACCCAAGGGGGTGGGGGGGTTCAGCAGTCCTGACCTTGCTGTCTCTTTCTCTTCCTCACAGACACACGCCCACTCTCCTCACTCCGTCTCTGTGTGTCGTCTCTCTCTCTCCCTTACTCCATCTTTTTCCCCAACTCCCTTGGCTCTCTCTCTTCTCCTTTCTGCTACCTCCTCGCCACTCGTTTTCCTCTCACTCTCTGTCTTTACTCCCCTAGCCGTCTCTCTCTCACACTACCTTTCTCTCCACGTCTTCCTTCGCTCTCTCTCTTAAGGCACTCCAGCGGTGACTCAGCCTGGAAGGAAGCAGGGGAGAGAGAAAGGAGGGGGGGAAAGGTCCATGGATTGCTCCACACACACACACACACTACATCCCCAACCCCTCTCGTTCCTTTACAAACACCTACGTGAGAACTGGGGTCATTGTTAAGACCCAGAATGCGCTTCCCGTCCCCTCCCACCGGCAGATTTGTCCCCTTTCCTCCCTCTCGCTGCTCTTTGGCGGGCCAAATACTGCTTATACAGCGCCATTGACCAGATTTTCTAGAGTAGGCCTACATAATGCTTTTGACATACTGGCTGCTTTTCCCATTGATCTCCAATTGGGATTTGGAGTGATTGACTGAGGTCCGTGCTAATGATGTCATCATTGTAGCCAATAGCCAATATACTTAGATGTGACTAAATATACGCAGTGAAAAGTAACTGAAGATCAATGCTTTTAGAGATATCAGACTGGCCAGGTTGGGATTCAAGTTATATACAGTACCAGTCAAAAGTTTGGACACGCCTACTCATTCCAGGGTTTTTCTTTATTTTTAATATTTTCTACATTGTAGAATAGTGAAGACATCAAAACTATGAAATAACACATGGAATCATCTAGTAACCAATAAAGTGTTAAACAAATCTAAAAATATTTTATATTTGAGGTTCTTCAAATAGCCACTCTTTGCACTGATGACAGTTTTGCACTCTTGGCATTCTCTCAACCAGCTTCATGAGGTAGTCACCTAGAATGCATTTCAATTAACGGGTGTGCCTTGTTAATTTGTGGAATTTATTAAATGTATTTTCTTCTTAATGTGTTTGAGCCAATCAGTGTTGTGACAAGGTAAGGGTGGTATAAGGTCAAATACCAAGTCCATATTATGGCAAGAACAGCTTAAATAAGAAAAAAGAAACGACAGTCCATCATTACTTTAAGACATGAAGGTTAGTAAATCTGGAACATTTCAAAGACTTTTAAAGTTTCTTCAAGTGCAGTCGCAGTAACCATCAAGCGTGATTATGAAACTGGCTCTAAAGAGGACCGCCACAGGAAAGAAAGACTCAGAGTTACCTTTGCTGCAGAGTTCATTAGTTAATTAGAGTTACCAGCCTCAGCAATTGCAGCCCAAATAAATGCTTCACAGAGTTCAAGTAACAAACACATCTCAACATCAACTGTTCATAGGAGACTGTGTGAATCAGGCCTTCATGGTCAAATTGCCACTACTAAAGGACATCAATAAGAAGAGACTTGGGCCAAGAAACATGAGCAATGGACATTCGACCGGTGGAAATCTGTCCTTTGGTCTGATGAGTCCAAATGTTTGATTTTTGGTTCCAACCAGTATGTCTTTGTGAGACTCAGAGACAGTTGATCTCTGTATGTGTGGTTCGCACTGTGAAGCATGGAGGAGGTGGTGTGCGGGTGCTTTGCTGGTGACATTATCAATGATTTATTTAGAACACTTAACCAGCATGGCTACCACAGCATTCTGCAGTGATATGCCATCCCATCTGGTTTGCGCTTCGTGGGACAATCAGTTGTCTTTCAACAGGACAATGACCCAAAACACACCTACAGGCTGTGTAAGGGCTATTTGACCAAGAACGAGAGTGATGGAGTGCTGCACTAGATGACCTGGCCTCCACAATCACCTGACCTCAACCCAATTGAGATGGTTTGGGATGAGTTGGAGTGAAGGTAGAGGCCAACAAGTGCTCCGCATGTTGGAAAAGCATTCTAGGTGAAGCTGGTTGAGAGAATGCCAAGTGTGCAAAGCTGTCATCAAGGCAAAGGGTGGCTACTTTGAAGAATCTCAAATAAAAAATATATTTTGGATTTGTTTAACACTTGTTTTGGTTACTACATGATTCCATAGGTGTTACTTTGTAGGTTTGATGTCTTCACTATTAGAAAATAGTTTTTAAAAACTTCAAAGGGTATGTCAACTTTTGACTGTTACTGTATATCTTTAATTTAACCAGGTACGTTGACTGAGAACACGTTATAATTTACAGCAACAACCTGGGGAATAGTTATAGGGGAGAGGAATAAGCCAATTGGAAGCTGGGAATGATTAGCTGACCATGATGGTATGAGGGCCAGATTGGGAATTTAGACACTGGCGTTAAGACCCCTACTCATACATAAGTGCTATGAGATCTTTAGTGACCACAGAGAGTCAGGACACCCGTTTAACATCCCATCCGAAAGACAGCACCTCACACAGGGCAAAGTCTCCAATCACTGACCTGGGGGAATGGGATTTTTTTTTTTAGACCAGGGGAAAGTGTTCCTCCTACTGGCCCTCCAACACCACTTCCAGCAGCATCTGGTCTCCCATCCAGGGACCGACTTGAACCAACCCTGCTTAGCATTAGAGTCATGACAGTAGTGGGATGCAGGATGGTATGCTGCTGCTAGATCGAGGCTATTTGGTTATTTTATTCCCATCAAAGCGCATATGTTGCTCAATCAAACAAAGTTTGTGTAGAGTTCTCAAGGCACACATTATCTAACAGTGTAGTAGATCAAAACATCTTAATTAAAAGCGGCAAAGTCTTGCGTGGTCCTAATACGCAACCCTGACCTTGCCACAGTCTCTGACGTTGTTTGTGCATATCCTAATAGACAACTTAGAATAATCCATTGGTACCAGAATAGACACAAGGTGGCCGTAAAGGATGTGTACCTTTTTAATAAAAGGATTTAATTCTGGGTCCACAATCATATTCGAGTTCAGGAACAGCTTCTGTGGTTAAATTCATGTCCTTTGTGGAGAGATAAAAATGTATTACCATTTACTTATCTCTAGTAACCAGTGATACAAGGGTGCCAAAATAGAGGCCAAACTGCCTGTGACAACCCATTAGTTTATTTTTGTTCAAAGTGAAGCACTTACTACCGTACTAGGAGAAAACTGTATTACATGCAGTATAGTGTTTTGTTGTCAGAGATTGGACGCCTGTCAAACGCGGCCGACTGATGTGAAAGACCTGGCTCTGGGATGGAAAATACATGGCATCAATCCAATGACAACAAAAACAATAGCTGACATGACCAGACTTTCCATTTTAGAAGCCATTACAGGTCACATGTGCAAACCTTTTCCGCAATAAGAGTCTCTGCCATCAATGTACAAGACATGGCTAGGCCTTGCACCGCATACAAAAATAAGCAAATATTGAAACAACAGCTTTTGTTTCAAGGGCGTGTGGTGTCATTTGCGCTTACATAATAACATCCGCCTGCCATATAACATTACACGCTTAATTATACAATAATAACAACAGGCACAAAGTCATTACTGGGTAAGGATGATTTTTAAACAATGTTCACGTGCCCAGCAAACGGATAAAATGTCAAGTGATTGGGGGATAGAAATTGTAAATCGAGCCACTGAAAGCGGCTAACGAACGTAGTAAACGTTAGCTAGCAGCTAGCTGACAGTGTCCTCTTGACGTTTTACCTTTTTGTACGACTCCCTACATTTCTTCCTATGTTGTTGGCGTTATATATATATCATATAAACATGTGGCGTTGTTTCAATAAACATATCATTTATTTAGGGCGCAAAGACTGCGCCGAAGCCAGGCAGTAACACCAGCCCATCATTGTAGCTCACGCTTGAGAATGCCCGAGCCCTCCCGTTGCAGCATCCAAGCAGCATCACATCCCAAACTTGCAAATTACGTGCATTCATGCTAGCTAGCCCGCTACAGGCTAACGGTTGTTCCCATCCATTTTACGTTGAAAATATGCTTCCACAGGCCCAATAAAATATTGAACCCCAACCCCAGCGCTTCTTAAACCCTTTCTGAATTTCTTTTTATAATGAGTATTTCATTACATTTGACGTATTTTACCTGGCAAGTCGAATAATGATAGCTAGGGACACCCCCCCTTCGAGCGCTTGCGTGCTTCCCAACGCAGCAAAATATTTGGAAAGAACAGTCAGTCAGTGATAAAAATGGAAAAAAAAACGGGATGTATCCATTGCTGCTGATGCTACGTCCAATTATAATATCCGAAAATAATCATTTGTAGACAGAAATTGCTGCGACAGTCCTCCCGGCTCTGTGACTAGCTTCAGCAGCTGCCGCTTGGTCTAAGGAAATCTCGTGACGTCACATGTAGCCAGATTTCGGACGACTTCCCTCTCCCCACCGCATCCATTCGCTTTTGTTGGTCCCCGGCTTTTGTTGGTCCCTCTTCCCCCTTAGCTTGTACGTTTGTATGAACAGATGCAATCCAGTATAGGTTTACACTTGGTCATGACAATGCCGGTAGGCCATTGAGACATTCGACAGTGTTCAAACCAGTGAGATGAATTTGTGATTATTGTTGATAAAACGTTAGGGATTTGTTATTTCCAATTAATTCATTTGGAATCCTATTAATTCAGGTCATATCTTTCACTATCTGAATGGGGGCTTTGTTTAAAGATTCTCATACCAGTCTAGCCTTACTTCATGGGAGCATGACAAGGAACACATGCAACTCCTGGTACAGCAAGATCACAAGATCCTGCAACGAATCCATTCAAATAGGTTGTTGTATTTGCCGACAATTTGAACTATAAAAAAATAAATATATATATCCATCTCCATCTCATGTTTGGAAATAATATGCCATTGTCTGATCATGTCTGATGTAGGGTAGCAGTGATGTTGGACTATGGGTGTGTTTGCATTCTGCCAACATTTTAAGATTAGCAAAACTTTTCTATTTGGCCTGACTGATAACACTTAGGGTGTGGTGCCTCCACCCAAATAAAAAGGAGACCGTATTGACTTTAGAGTCGGCTACTTGTACAGAGGAGACAGAGGTGATGTTTCAAGAGAAACACTACCCTCTAGTGTTATTAAAGGAAAACTGAAGGAATCCAACACGAGAGAACCCTCTCACCCCCAACTGAGCACCCCCATAGCCTACTAACTACACTACCCTAACCATAACGCATGAAGTTATGAAAGCGTGGCCAAACCTGTTTAAATTACTGCAAGTTGTCATGGTCACCCTGATCAACTTGATTCATTTGCTTAATGTTGCCATTCAGATTGTCAACCATACAACTGTTAGATGCACTTTCTGAAAAGGTACCACATTCCTATATGGTACACACATTTTGACCAGATCCCATAATCCCTATACAGTCATATAATCATATTTGGGGCGGCAGGGTAGCCTAGTGGTTAGAGCGTTGGACTAGTAACCGGAAGGTTGCAAGTTCATAATCCCAGAGCTGACAAGGTACAAATCTGTCGTTCTCTAGGCCGTCATTGAAAATAAGAATTTGTTCTTAACTGGCTTGCCTAGTTAAATAACAGTATTAAAATATATATATATTTATTTTATATAGCACTTTTCATTGCAAGTAGATTTCAAAGTTGCTTTCATATAATGCAAAACACATCATGGTGATATGGCAAGTGACACTGCTTCTTGAAAGTCCAATATCTTCAAAACTTGACTGCTGACAAGGCAAAATATTTTGGGTCTGTATTAACAGTGGACTAATGAAATAAAAACATGTACATAGTTTTATACAGCACTACAGTATATAGGGAATTGGGTGTCAGTTTGGACGCAGACCAGCCTAGATTAGTTTTCATCCAATTACTTGTAGGTTACGAGTTGTACTGGTTTCCGTGAAACCTCTTGATTAAAGTGGTGAATGAGTTGACCCTTTCTCCCAGCGTCAGTTTGCTGAGTGCCATTGGTTTGCTGCAGGGTTGGGTTTCTCTCTCCTGGTAACTAAAGCAGAATGTGGGTCCCCTGCCAAGTCAGTATGCATGATGTGCATCCCAATGGTAGCCTATTCCCTATAAAGCACACTACTTTTGACCAGAGCCCTACTGACCATGGTCAAAAGCCATTTATAAGGAATAGGATGCCATTTGGGATATAGTCATTACCATATGAAGAGAGAGGACCGAGGGCTCTGATATGAACACAGATTTGAGCAGCACATCTCATCACTCTCTGACCTCTAAAGCACCAGGTAAGACTGATAGTATTTAAGTCTGCTCCCGCTCCCCCTCTGGCACTCGAGGTCGCCAGGCTGCTCATCATTACGCATACCTGTCACCACCTTTACGCCCACCAGGGCTTCATCGGACTCACCTGGACTCCATCACATCATTGATTGCCTCCCCTACATCTGTCACTTTCTCAGTTTCACTTCCCTGTTGGCGTTGATGTTGTTTTGTTTCTCTTGTCCAGACTCTGTTCTTGTTTAGTTTCATGGCTGTTTATTGTTAAATCCTCATCCTGTACTTGCTTCCCGTCTCCCAGCGTCTGTGGTTACGGAACCGTTACATTAATAGGAGGGAATACAAATGATTATAGGCCTAACCACTATTTAACATAACCAGTTGATAGAGACCTAACCTGTATTGAACATGTACATTTAGATTCATTCTGATTATGTTAAAACAGTTGTGGAATAATGAATTTGTTTTCCGGTCAATATAGAAGTTTATTTTGTATTTATTACTTTTTTGACCATCTACTTCTTACTGTTGGTTTCAAAATTCCATTGACCGTCTTTAGAATTGTGTTGATTCAAGAGTTCTAGCCAAAGTTCTAAAATGCCTAGTAGCTGATTTTTGTGAATACAATCAACCGCTATAGCATCTCTTGGATAGCAGGGTTGAGGGTGGAAGGGTTGAGGGTGGTAGGATTGAGGGTGGTAGGGTTGAGGGTGGCAGGGTTGAGGGTGGCAGGGTTGAGGGTGGTAGGGTTGAGGGTGGCAGGGTTGAGGGTGGTAGGGTTGAGGGTGGCAGGGTTGAGGGTGGCAGGGTTGAGGGTGGTAGGGTTGAGGGTGGTAGGGTTGAGGGTGGCAGGGTTGAGGGTGGCAGGGTTGAGGGTGGTAGGGTTGAGGATGGCAGGGTTGAGGGTGCTAGGGTTGAGGGTGGTAGACACAATGTAGGGGGACTGGCTCGTTTAAAAGACAACCTGTAGCAACACTGAGGTGAGAGAGAGAATGGTTTTACTCTTTTTCAACAAGACACTGTACAACTGGCAGCAATACGTTTAATTGCTTTAAGTTGTAGAAACAATACAGCCACAAATTGTATCGAAAAATATTTACATTCATTTTTCATTTACATTAAATATTTGATATAACTTCTAACAAGTAGGCTTTTTTTTAAAGCTGTTCATAAGGGTACCTGCACAGAAGTGTGTGAAGGAAATAACTAACTACCACTATGATACTGTAGTTATGAGGAAGTCATGTCCATTTGAAAACACCTGTGTGCTGATACTGCTCGCTACCGCACTGTATTTAGGTCAGAGGATTCTTCCCTGTTGAGTCATGAGCTGAATATCTGGCGTTGTGTGCATATGCACATGTTGACATTGACCTTAACTTGCTACCTTACATGCAATATGTAGGCATATGGTCTTTGACCTTAACTCTGCTCTTAGTTATTCTTACTTTTACTCTGAAATGAACTCTTCTCATTGTAATTGCAGAGTACCATGTCAGGGGAAGGATGTGCGAGGTCTGTACCCTGGTCAGCTGGGTAGAATCCACGTCGTTCACTCTCAGAATCACAGTACCAAGACACTGGACTCAGTGGATTAAAATCACACTGCAGTTTTTACGCAGTAGCTCATTTCCCATGGTTGCATGGTGTTACGGCCCAAATGGCACCCTATTCCCTACATAGTGCACTACTTTTGACAAGGGCCCAACAAGGGAAAGGGGTGCCATTTGGGACACAACCATTAACTCGGACTGCTATTGGGTAGTGGTACTATATGAACATCTACAACTAGCCTACTACCAGGTAGACTCTCCACGTAGATGTGCTTTCATCACTTTTCAGAATAACAAGTGTGTTGGCTCGGTGTTAGGTTTATAAACAAAGACACTGTGTAAAGATTTCCAGTAAATTGTGTAGCTACTTATGTTTTGTGGTGTTACAGCCTGAATTCAAAATGGATTACAGATATTTTTTTCTCACACAACGACATAGTGAAAACGTCCTTTTTTTGCAAATGTATTGAAAAGGAAATACAGAAATATTTAATTTACATAAGTAGAATCACCTTTGGCAGCGATTACAGCTGTGAGTCTTTCTGGGTATGTCTAAGAGTTTTACACACCTGGATTGTACAATACCTGCACATTATTTAAGAAATCCTACAAGAGCACCTCCTCCCAGCTGTCCACTGCACTGTGGCTAGGTAACACGGTCACCACCGATAAATCCATGATAATCGAAAACTTCAACAAGCATTTCTCAACGGCTGGCCATGCCTTCCTCCTGGCTACTCCAACCTCGGCCAACAGCTCCACCCCCACACCCCCCGCAGCTACTCGCCCAAGCCTCCCCAGCTTCTCCTTTACCCAAATCCAGATAGCAGATGTTCTGAAAGAGCTGCAAAACCTGGACCCATACAAATCAGCTGGGATTGACAATCTGGACCCTCTATTTCTGAAACTATCCGCCGCCATTGTCGCAACCCCTATTAGCAGCCTGTTCAACCTCTCTTTCATAACGTCTGGGATCCCCAAGGACTGGAAAGCTGCCGCGGTCATCCCCCTCTTCAAAGGGGGAGACACCCTGGACCCAAACTGTTACAGACCTATATCCATCTTGCCCTGCCTATCTAAGGTCTTCGAAAGCCAAGTCAACAAACAGATCACTGACCATCTCGAATCCCACCGTACCTTCTCCGCTGTGCAATCTGGTTTCCGAGCCGGTCACGGGTGCACCTCAGCCACGCTCAAGGTACTAAACGATATCATATCCGCCATCGATAAAAGACAGTACTGTGCAGCCGTCTTCATCGACCTGGCCAAGGCTTTCGACTCTGTCAATCACCATATTCTTATCGGCAGACTCAGTAGCCTCGGTTTTTCTAATGACTGCCTTGCCTGGTTCACCAACTACTTTGCAGACAGAGTTCAGTGTGTCAAATCGGAGGGCATGTTGTCCGGTCCTCTGGCAGTCTCTATGGGGGTGCCACAGGGTTCAATTCTCGGGCTGACTCTTTTCTCTGTATATATCAATGATGTTGCTCTTGTTCCCTGATCCACCTCTACGCAGACGACACCATTCTGTATACTTCTGGCCCTTCCTTGGACACTGTGCTATCTAACCTCCAAACGAGCTTCAACGCCATACAACATTCCTTCCGTGGCCTCCAACTGCTCTTAAATGCTAGTATAACCAAATGCATGCTTTTCAACCGTTCGCTGCCTGCACCCACACGCCCGACTAGCATCACCACCCTGGATGGTTCCGACCTAGAATATGTGGTGTCTGGCTAGACTGTAAACTCTCCTTCCAGACTCATATCAAACATCTCCAATCCAAAATCAAATCTAGAATCGGCTTTCTATTTCGCAACAAAGCCTCCTTCACTCACGCCGCCAAACTTACCCTAGTAAAACTGACTATCCTACCGATCCTCGACTTCGGCGATGTCATCTACAAAATGGGTTCCAACACTCTACTCAGCAAACTGGATGAGGTTTATCACAGTGCCAGCCGTTTTGTTACCAAAGCTCCTTATACCACCCACCACTGCGACCTGTATGCTCTAGTCGGCTGGCCCTCGCTACATATATTCATTGCCAGACCCACTGGCTCCAGGTCATCTACAAGTCCATGCTAGGTAAAGCTCCGCCTTATCTCAGTTCAGTGGTCACGATGGCAACACCCACCCGTAGCACGCACTCCAGCAGGTGTATCTCACTGATCATCCTTAAAGCCAACACCTCATTTGGCCGCCTTTCCTTCCAGTTCTCTGCTGCCTGTGACTGGAACGAATTGCAAAAATTGTTGAAGTTGGAGACTTTTATCTCCCTCACCAACTTTAAACATCTGCTATCTGAGCAGCTAACCGATCGCTGCAGCTGTACATCGTCCATCGGTAAATAGCCCACTCAATTTACCTACCTCATCCCCATACTGTTTTTATTTATTTACTTTTCTGCTCTTTTGCACACCAGTATCTCTACCTGCACATTACCATCTGATCATTTATCACTCCAGTGTTAATCTGCTAAAATTGTAATTATTCGCCTACCTTCTCATGCCTTTTGCACACAATGTATATAGACTCCTTTTTTTCTTTTTTTTTCTTTTTTTCTACTGTGTTATTGACTTGTTTATTGTTTACTCCATGTGTAACTCTGTGTTGCTGTCTGTTCACACTGCTATGCTTTATCTTGGCCAGGTCACAGTTGTAAATGAGAACTTGTTCTCAACTAGCCTACCTGGTTAAATAAAGGTGAAATAAATAAAACAAATTAAACTGTCAAGTTGGTTGTTGATCATTGCTAGACAGCCATTTTCAAGTCTCGCCATAGATTTTCAAGCCTATTTAGTTCAAAACTGTAACTAGGCCACTCAGGAACTTTTAATGTCGTCTTGGTAAGCAACTCCAGTGTATATTTGGCTTTATGTTTCATGTTATTGTCCAGCTGAAAGGTGAATGTGTCTGTTGGAAAGCAGACTGAACATTTACATTTACATTTAAGTCATTTAGCAGACGCTCTTATGCCTAGCTCTATTCCTTTTCTTTTTATCCTAAAATACCCCCAAGTCCTTAAAGAGTTGTTCTCAGTGATGTGTTGGATTTGCCCCAAACATAACACTTTATATTCAGGACAATAAGTGAATTTCTTTGCCCATGTTTTTTTCAGTTTTATAGTGCCTTACTGCAAACAGGATGCATGTTTTGAAATATTTGTATTCTGTACAGGCTTCATTTTCACTCTGTCATTTAGGTTAGTATTATGGAGTAACTACACTGTTGTTGATCCATCCTCAGTTATATCCTATCCCAGCCGTTAAAACTCGAACTGTTTTAAAATCACCATTGGCCTCATGGTGAAATCCCTGAGCAGTGTCCTTCCTCTCTGGCAAGTGACTAGTTGTAGTGGATGGGTGTATTGATGCACCATCCAAAATGTAATAAACAACTTCACCATGCTCAAAGGGATATATGTCTGTTTTTTTGTTTTACCCATTTACCAATAGGTGCCCTTTGCGAGGCATTGGAAAACCTCCTTGGTCTTTGTGGTTGAATCTGTTTCAGATTCACTGATCGACTGAGGGACCTTATAGATAATTGTGTGTGTGTGTGTGGGGGGGGGGGGGGGGGGGTACAGAGATGAGGTAGTCATTCAAAAATCATGCTAAACACTATTATTGCACACAGTGAGTCCATGCAACTTATTATGTGATTTGTTCAGCACATTTTTACTCCTGAACTTCTTTAGCCTTGCCATAACAAATGATTTTACAAAGGCTCAACACCCGTTGAATATGGCCTGTTAGTAAATGGCGCAAAAAGTGTAATTAAACTATTGCCAGCAGCACAGTTAGTCACCAACGCTCTGGATAACATGAAAACAGCCTAACCAGCTCTGCTAGGGTGAGTGAGGTGTTCTAGCATTTGTGTCTGAAAGTAACTACCAAGGTAGCCAACGTTAGCCAGTTAGCTTGGGTGCTTGACTACCGTTGTGGGGTCAGAACGCTTGGACCAACTCTACTCCTCAGCCAGAGCGTCCAGTGTGCGCTCTGAACGCTCCAAGAGAAAAACGCTCTCAATTTACAAATGTCCTGAGCGCACTCTGGCACTCCAGATTGAATTTACAAACATGCCTATAATATCATCTTAATCCTTTTAAATTCCGGCTGTAACACGTTTGTGTGAAAGTCAAGGGGTGTAAATCTATTTTGAAGGCAGTGGTATATGGTTCTATGTAAAGCAACTAGAGGCGTCTTATTCAAAACACTGAACTCTGTTACTCTAATCCATTCTGTCACATCTGTTTTTACCCCGCAGAGTAAGGTTTGCATCTTTGGATTACTCTCCGGAGCCTTACCGTGAACACTATGAAGACTACCCGAGGAGTTTCGACCTCCAGACATTCGACCTCTACCTTCAGTGCTGCTTCACTACTAGCTCTGGACCATGGTGTTACGTGCGGTTTGCTTATGCTTGGGAATCTCAGAATCAGCAACCCACACGTAACTCACTCGACTAGAGCTACTTCACTACCTCTCTTTTCATCTCTTGATTTGGTCCTTTACATCAGAGTGTAATGGATTCCAGGTGAGTACCTCAAGAAGCTGGTTGAGAGAATGCCAAGAGTGTGCAAAGCTGTCATCAAGGCAAAGGGTGGCTACTTTGAAGAAAATTAACACTTTTTTTGGTTACTGCATGATTCCATATGTTATTTCATAGTTTTGATATCTTCACTATTATTCTACAATGTCCAAAATAAAGAAACCCTTGAATGAGTAGGTGTCAGTACTTTTATGAAAGTGTAATTAAATCCCAAAATCTCAGCAAACGTTAATCAAATCAATCTTTATTTATAAAACACATTTCAGACATGGATGCAGCACAATGTGCTTAACATAAAAAATTAAAAAAATTAAAAACATAAATATTTACTACACAAGAGGATAAACTAAAGAATAACAAAAACTAAAGGATGAAAAGCAGAACCAAAATATGTTTATAGATCCCCTTTAAATATGTTCAGTTTCAGCCCCATCAGGTCCTCTGGCAGGCTATTCCAGAGGCTGGGGGCATAGTAACTAAAGGCTGCCTCACCATGTCTCTTGGTCCTAGGCTTTGGGATAGTTAAAAGACCAGCGTCAGATGACATCAAGGACCTACTGGGTACATAACTGGCATGTATTGGGGTGCACAATCGTGGATTAATTTCGAAACGAAATAGAATCTTAGAATGAATTTTAAAACTCAACGGCACCCAGACCGGAAAGCATCTCATCACAGTAGTCAAGCCTACTTGTGATGAAGGCATATATGAGTGTCTCTGTATCAGCCTGAGAGAAATAGCTGCACCTTGGTAATGTTCATCAGTGACACGCCTGTTCCCGCTCCCCCTCGCCAGGCTGCCCATCGTTACGCGCATCAGTGCTTCATTGGACTCACCTGGACTCCTTCACCTTGTTGATTGACCCCTCTCTGTTCCTCAGTTTGATCCCTGTGTCAGCATTAATGCTTTATTTCCCAGTCCAGGGGCCTGTTGCACAAAAGTAGAATTAAGACATCCGGGATAAATGACTCAGCTGAGCTCAATGAAGCCAAAACATGTGCGTCCAGGCTTAATTGGTTGCACAAAGACCAAGCCAGGATGAGCAGACACGGATTCATTAAGCCAGGTGAAACCAATCCTGGATAGGTGCGCGCTCACGGCTCACTCAAATAGACCCCGCCACAGATCACAGATTAACTGATTTACCATGGCAACTAGAGCCGCGTACTTTTCCCCGTCGGAAGCACAAATCCTCATGGAGGCATACGAGGAGGTAAAAGATATAATTAAGAAGAAAGGCAACACCGCCACAGTGATAAAGCAAAGAGAAAAAGCGTGGCAAAGTATTGCAGACCGCCTGAATGCGTAAGTAGTGCACAATTACACACTCACCGCTCCGCTGAAACATCACAATTACAATTCAAATATTTAATTCACATCTCCAAAAATGCAGTTGTACTGTAATTATGAAACGGTTAAATTTTTAATTGAAATGCACTGCAGATATGAGTGAAATTGTGTAAAGTAACTCCATCACACTGTATAAAGCTATGATAAATTTTTTGATATTTTTACTGAAAACAAGACAAAAATACCAAGTAATTTTTGCAGTGTGACTCCATTAAATGTGTGTGTGTGTGTGTGTGTGTGTGTGTGTGTGTGTAGATTAAACATGAACGGGCCAAAACGGACATGGCAGCAGGTCAAAATCAAATACAAGAACATTCTGCAGAATGGTGTGGTCCCTGACTAATATTTAACAAAGCACAAGCATATATTGTACCCAGAAGGTGCCTGCTCACACATTGTCTGTACTGTTTTAGCAGTGAAAAAGAATACCCACAGACAAGGCACGGGTGGTGGGTCACCAAAGGCTGACCTTACCCCAGCAGAGGACATGGCCTTGGAGCTAAATAAAGGCAGGCCCGTCTTAGAGGGGATCCCTGGGGGAAAGAGACGAGCATAGGTTCCTCCCAAGATGCCACCCGCTTCATTCAAGGTATGTCCTTCCATCTCTACATGGGATACAACCACATTCATATTGAATCAATTTGGACTGTCTGACTTTGGTTTACCTATTGCCTTGCAGTGCCTGGCAGCACTGTGTTCCTGTTAGAGCCACCAGCACAAGCACCAGACGATGCTGATCCAGTGAGTACTCCATCAAAGGCATACTGTAGGCCTGGCATGTCTTGTCTACTAGCTTCAATATGAATCCGATTAAATGTGATAGGGTGAAGGCCCCAGTGCAGCAGCAACAGCACATGATGGAGACGATGATGAGGAGGAGACCATCTCGCTGGATTCCAGAAGGCATGAGGTATCATGTTAAGACTGTGAAAGTACTATTTACTCTACAATGGTGAGGAGTCCTCATCAAAATCAAAAAATCTAATTTCTTTTACAGGACCCAGATGCTATACAGTGGGAAAACAAGCCTGGCAACATAGTGCTTATTAATAAAAGGACACCACATCCTGCCAAATTCCAGCTGCGCTAATTGTATTGTGTTCACAGAGCTCACAAGCTATCAGAAAGTTGTATGGCAACCACCTCCGGCGCCAAATAGAACTGGCAGACATAGACATTCAGTACAAGAAGAAAAAGATGGAAAATCTTGCACTGGAGTCCGAAATAAAAAAGAGGACAATTAGGAAACTGGACCTTGAAATAAAAAAACTTGAGAGGGAGGTGAGATATGCCTTCAATGTACACTGTATGCTAACTGTAACACAAATGTATTAATCATTATTTTTCTTTCCTCCCCCAGCTCCAAGAAGATGACACAGCTCAAAATAAAAATTAGGTATATTCTCGTAAAGTCAAGTGAGCCATGACATATGAGCTCTTATTGTGAGCACACAGGACGGTGGCATCTTTCTAAGGTTTTTTATTTTCCCAGCAATCAGTACAACCAAGTCATCGTTATAAGGCATCGCCCTCTTTTTGCCCACCCCCAGCACCAGGTGTGGCCACTAGCCTATATGAAGGCCCAAAATTGTGTGTTCCTTTCTGCTCTGACAATGGCATGCCCATTCGTGCGAGATGTGGTGGATGAAGAAGCACTTGTGCTGAGGAGAGCCTTCAGGCGAGAAAGGGTCTTCAGGGACCGGTTGGACCCACTGGCCTTCCCTGATGACCATCTATATGAAAGATACCTGATGCCATCTGCAGAATACTGGGTCCCAGGATTAAGCACCGCACTGCACGGAGCCATGCACTGAGTGTGGAGCAAATGGTTTGTGTGGCCTTGCGCTTTTTTGCTAGTGGAGCCTTCCTGTACTCAGTGGGGATGCAGAACAGCTGAACAAGGCCACAATTTGCCGCACAATAAGGAGTGTGTGTCTGGCTATCAAAGCATTAGCAGATGTCTTCATCTCCTTCCCTGGCCACAGAAGACTCTGTGACATCAAAGAGGAGTTCTATAGGATTGCAGGTAAGAGGATCTACAAATTACAGGACAACTGTTAACACATAGTAGGATACTCATTACTTTGTGTGACAGGTTTCCCCAATGTCATTGGTGCAGTGGACTGCACACACATAAGGATAAAAGCCCCCTCAGGTGCCCATGAGGCCGATTTTGTGAATAGGAAATCCTTTCACAGCATTAATGTTCAGGTGAACATAACTTTTTGATATTGTCCATTGACGAACACTCTGCATTGCCAGTGATGTGCATTGATTGGTGTAATATTCCTCATCTTATGATTTCAGATGGTCTGCAATGCTGACTGTGTGATCAGCAATGTTGTGGCAAAATGGCCTGGCTCAGTCCATGACTCCAGAATCTTTCGGGCCTCTGAAATCTATCAGTGCCTATCACAAGGTAAGCCACACAACCCCTATTTATAACCATCATGGCTGTGTCAAGAATCTCACTGTGTTTATGAGGTAGTAATGATGAGATTTTGTGTTGACAGGTGAATTCTCTGGTGTGTTGCTGGGAGACAGGGGTATGGCTGCCAGCCTTTTCTCCTGACACCTTTCACAGACCCCAGGAAGCACAGCAGGCCTACAACCATGCCCATGCCAGGACCAGGGCCAGAGTTGAAATGACCTTTGGCCTCCTGAAGGCACGCTTTCACTGCCTTCACAAATTAAGGGTCAGCCCTGTTAGGGCATGTGATATTACTGTGGCTTGTGCTGTCCTCCACAATGTGGCCTGCCTGAGGAAGGAGAGGGCCCCCAGAGTGCCACCAGCCATGGACTGGGACAATCCGGCAATCTTCCCTGATGACGACAGTGGTCGGCTGCTGAGGGACCAATATGTGTTGAATTATTTTAGTTAGTATGTGTGCTTTCAATTTTGGTTAAATATGTCCTGCGGTGGCAGAGGAATTTGGGTTTTTTGGGTTCGTTTTTTGACGAATTTGGCCTCTTATGATGTTTGTGCGGTATACTGTGTGTAATACAAGGCTGCAGGGAGGCTACTGCATCCATTCATTTGTCTGTTCAGTTGATGTGTATGGATTTGTCCTGCATTTATTTTAGTGTGCAGACATGCAGGGTGTGTTATATACAGACCTTTGAATGTGTATGTATCATTTTGTATAATATGCTTGGATTCTGTGCTTTCCATCTTGTAGAGTCACTGTGACTTCAGTTTCGAAAGGAGCTGATGGTTTACCTGCTTTGTTTTGTCCTTATTCAATAAAGGAACATAATGTTACACATTGTGTTTTTATATTCATATGGAATGTGTATTTGTTTATATGACAGAGTACTAGGGCCACACTGAAGAAAAAGGATAAAGTCATAAATTTATGAGGCTGGTTCTTTCTGCAGAAAAGCTACATATTGTTTTTACAGTTTTGATACTTATGACAATGTGATACTTAATATTCTGGCACATCAGCATGTCTTTGTTTATGAAACCATACTGAAGTACAATTTCACGAAATGCCCCACATCTGTCATTTTAACAACTGTCCTCCTTTAAAACAACTGGTTACAATATTATGACTTGTGTTTTTTTTCCCCTCTGTGGCCCTAATATTCTATCATTTTATATATAGCCTTATAGTCTATGGGAAACTGTAAATTATCTAATGATAGCAACATCTAAAAATCATTTTTTTATCCTAAATCATTGAAATGATCACAAACGTTTAAATAATAACAGTGGGTCTAGTTATATGTGATAACAATGTATAGTGAGCAGTGAAATAACTATTGGTTTCCATTTGTGGTGACTGCTGACTGACATTAGGGATGAGATTAAATAGATCCTGGAATTTAGCCTGGTCTGGAGCAGGCTAGCTCCACAGAATAAATCTCCATGGTAATTTATACCATAACATATCCTCCTGCCCCCTATCCATCTTTAGTGCAACCGGATTACGGATCAATTGAGCCAGGATCACCAAAATATCCTGGCTTAATCCCTTATCCTAGTTTTGTGCAACAGGCCCCTGATGCTGTCCGTGTTTTGTTTTGTGTCCAGTAAATGTTCACTCTCTGTACTTGTTTCTCTTCTCCCAGTGTTTTTGTTTGGTGACGTCGGGTCCGGCTGCTTAAGGAACCGGGGATGCCTCAGCTGGCTCGTCAGGCTTCCACGCCTTCGCTGGCTCTAGAGGTTTTCTTTCCTCGGTTGGCTCGACAGGCTCCCATGCCGCGTCATGCATTCAGCCGGCATGATACTCAAAAGACTCGGTCGCCAAACTAAATGTCCTTGCAGCTGAGAGCATTAGTAAAAATAGTGGCTGTCTCCCCACCCTTTTTCCCTTTTCTGAGTATGAAAAGCTGTAGTCCGGGGGAGGCTTCAATAAGGGCGGCACTACAATCTGAAGACGCATATGTTTCAGTGAGAAACATGCAATGAACTTTGCACTCAGTAATGAGGTCATTCACAATAATGGTTTTCGAGTGATTGCTCTAACATTTAAAAGCGCCATATTCAATGTGTGGGCCACTCTGCCACTAGGGCATCAGTCTCAAGGTAACCAACGGAACGACAAATAAATTAACGTTACAACCATGTTTTCTGAAAGTCTCCAATCTATCAGAATGGTAGGAGATGACAGTTTGTATAAACTCTGTAGAAGGCGGATTTAGATGAACATAATTTAGGTGACTCACAATCAGTGGCGGTTCTAGCTTGCATATGGCTCCCTCCCAAGACTAAACCAATTTACCTTGGTGGTGTGCAGACTAGTTATATATTATTCTTAATGATTTCGGCACAAACCAGAAAAAGCAATATGTCTGTGAAACTATATATTCACAGTATTATGAATGAATTGTGCTTTATTTGGTAGCATTTCGCAGTGTGACTGATTTTACTAATTGCATTAGTACTGTACAAAGTTAGAGGTGCGCTATTTGATAGATGCCCCCACTCTCCCTACCTCGGGCTTCCAGTGGGGTGACCTGAGGTCAACCTACTCCCTCCCCATCTTGTACTTCTGAGTGGGAGATCTTCCCAGGCAGTAGCCTGCCTAGCTCACAAACTAGAATCAGGGCGCCCACTCCGACAAGGTTAATTGACCCACAGTCCCACACGGTGACATGATATCATTGACTTGACGCGCAAATGAGCGATAGAAAACCGATGGCGCAAATGATACCATTCCAATTTTTTTTTGTGCGGGTGCCCCCTGCCACCCCCGGCAAGATGCCCATGTCGCCTATACCTAAATCCGCCACTGCTCACAATAACCATAGAGCCATTTCTACGGGAGTTGATATGGTTTCCAAGTCTTCTATTGCTTAGTCTGCCAGGGAGGACTGGAGCACTACCAGACCCTGTCTGTCAGTCTCTAAAACAGTTTGATGTTGCTTGGACTGGAGCACTACCAGACCCTGTCTGTCAGTCTCTAAAACAGTTTGATGTTGCTGGGACTGGAGCACTACCAGACCCAGTCTGTCAGTCTCTAAAACAGTTTGATGTTGCTGGGACTGGAGCACTACCAGACCCTGTCTGTCAGTCTCTAAAACAGTTTGATGTTGCTGGGACTGGAGCACTACCAGACCCTGTCTGTCGGTCTCTAAAACAGTTTGATGTTGCTGGGACTGGAGCACTACCAGACCCTGTCTGTCAGTCTCTAAAACAGTTTGATGTTGCTGGGACTGGAGCACTACCAGACCCTGTCTGTCAGTCTCTAAAACAGTTTGATGTTGCTTGGACTGGATCACTACCAGACCCTGTCTGTCAGTCTCTAAAACAGTTTGATGTTGCTGGGACTGGAGCACTACCAGACCCTGTCTGTCAGTCTCTAAAACAGTTTGATGTTGCTGGGACTGGAGCACTACCAGACCCTGTCTGTCAGTCTCTAAAACAGTTTGATGTTGCTGGGATTGGAGCACTACCAGACCCTGTCTGTCAGTCTCTAAAACAGTTTGATGTTGCTGGGATTGGAGCACTACCAGACCCTGTCTGTCAGTCTCTAAAACAGTTTGCGATGTTGCTGGAAATAATCCTGGAAGCCCTGCGGTTAGGGTGAATCTTGTCTCTTTTAAAAAGTGCTAGTTGCTCCCACTGCAAATCAAAGTTGTCCCAAACGAAACATTCCTGTCATTGCAAAGTTTCTTCGGGTACTCTTTTAGGGCAACAATCATTATTTGGAGGGACGATACTGGTGTGAAACAAAAGATCAAAACTATAAGGAAGCACAATGTTATGGCCCTTGGGCCATTGAATGTTTGGCACTTAAAAAAAAGAAGAAGAAAGAAAGGAGTAACAACAAAGACTGAAACTATTCAACAAGCAAACGTGACATATGTGCCTTTATTAGGCGACTACCCAAATTCTCTGATCAGCTCAGGACATTATGCAAACCCAGTGAACCTGATAGGAAGACATGAGCCTGGATTGTCTGAAAAATAGGCCGTGTACACACAGATTGTACAACACGTTTGAGACAGTGTGTTTGTGATACAACGGAGAGTTTGTCTGCACAAAAAATGTTTACACACCCGTTGTCTCAAGTGAGTTACACATCATTTGTACAATCTGAGTGTGTAGGGGGCCATACATACTGTTTGGTTACTGAATACAGAATCACATTTCTCAACGCTTTGTTGATAAAACGCAAAGAAAGACAAAGAAAAGAGGATGGCATCTTAAGTACTTGCTTGATTGGTTATGCTTTCCATTCAAGGTATTGTGAGTTAAATGGCAGGAAGGATGGGACTCATTTTACACATTGTTATAGCTTCAGTCTTGAGTTCTCACCTCGACACCCACAGTAATTGACATAATCAGGTGATCACAATGACTATGCAAAAAATAGAAATGCCAGCTAACTGGTTAACCACGTATGCTTAGTGTGGTACACATTGCAAACATGTGTTTTCATTGTGTTCAGTTGTGTAATACACAGTACTATCATCGGATCATGTGTTTGTGGAATGTTTGATTTTGTGAAGTTCATGTGAACAGGTCACAGTTGGTCTCGGATGGACCAAAGTGTTAGTAACCTAAACCACAAACACAGATGGATAGTAATGTCAATTATGACAAGAATCCTGTCAGGTGTAGCCCACTACTGCTTACCAATCCTGGTTTAAAGTGATGGTTAGAGTTTGCATCATCTTCATGTCATTGTTCTCCTCATTCATTATGCCTAACGCAGACTTACCCTTTAACGCCCTAAGCTTCACTCCCACCTATGTAATTAAGATCTACAGTGTCTGTGTACATACTGTACTTTCCATTACTTTGCTGACGTGATGGGTTATTACCCAATGGCCTGAGAACAAAATGTGAAGAATTGGCTCACCTGGCTACCCGTCCTGCTTTACCCATCCTTCCCGTATAAAAACTCTGATGTGTTGTCTGTCAGACACAGAGGAGTAGATACAGCTTGATCAGCTGTGTTATTTCCCACTGAACACTGTTCCTCGCTTACCTGAACGACTGGTAAGGGCATTTTTATTGACTCATTGTTTTGACCTGTATTGAGTTATTGTATGTTGAATGTTCAGTGAAAAAGTCAATATTATGGTTGTAGAGGTACTTTGAGAAATATGGAAATACTTTGAGAAAACATGTGTTTTGGTAATTGAGGTCTCACAACATCGCCGATTTGCTAGCTCAGATATATACAAACGTAAATACCTAAATAAATATACATTTTAGAATGTAAATACAAGAATACATGAACAAGTACATGTTTTCATCCCTCACGGTGATAGCTTTGAAATACATTGGTTATGGGGAATACACTATGCGTACAATTGACAATACATTTTGAAACATGAGTGTTGGTTGAAAAATCCTCAAATAATCTGCTCAGGTTTCATCTTATTTGCCTACAACAATGTAAAGCCTCTCATGAACTTGAAGAGTTTCATTCCAAAATTATATCCTGTAGGTACCTTCATGTGTGTGTGTAAAATATTACTGTTCTCAGATGTTTTATTAACAGATTTGAGATGTGTATTCAAATGGGTTTTGTTGCAAAAATGCTACATACTGTTAAGCTGGAATGGAATGTTGGTATCCTGTATATTTGACTGTGTTACGTGGTTGTCTCCCCTAGTTATCTTAATTAAGATGAATGCACTAACTGTAAGTCGCTCTGGATGAGAACATCTGCTAAATGGTGAAATGTAAATATTTTACATACAGATCTCCTATTATCATATTTATTAGTTTGTTTTATATATTGACGTCACAAATATATAATTTGTACAGATCTTTATTAAAAAAATGTAGTTATTTATCACATTTGACTGTGTAAAACCCCAGCAGTACTACTTATTCCTGTGAGAGTGAGAAGGATATATAGCATTTTGCAACAAAAGATGATTATTTGCCTCTCTGAAATGAATACGTCAAGTGATAGATTTCAAACAAATACACGTCTGTCATTGAACACCGCACCATGATTAGACGGTGAAAAAACATCCATCTTTTTCATAAGTTCTTTAAAACAATAAAAGCTCATTTACCAACATTTCCGAAAATGGATATACTATAAGCAATCATTTCTGATTAAAAAACACAAATGTGAAGAATTGGTTTATACAGTGCATTCGGAAAGTATTCAGATCCCTTGACTTTACACATTTTGTTACGTTACAGCCTTGTTCTAATGACAAAGCAAAAACAGGTTTTAGAAATTGATACAAAAACTCAAATGGAAAAATCACATTTACATAAGTATTCAGAACATTTTACTCAGTACTTTTTGAAGCACCTTTGGCAGCCATTACAGCCTCGAGTCTTCTTGGGTATGACGTTACAGGCTTGGCACACCTGTATTTGGGGAGTTTCTCACATTCTTCTCTACAGATCCTCTCAAGCTCTATCAAGCTAGATGGGGAGTGTCGCTGCACAGCTATTTTCAGGTCTCTCCAGAGATGTTCGATCGGGTTCAAGTTGGCTGGGCCACTCAAGGACATTCAGAGACTTGTCCCGAAGCCACTCCTGCGTTGTCTTGACTGTGTGCTTAGGGTCGTTGTCGTGTTGGAAGGTGAATCTTCGCCCCCAGTCTGAGGTCCTGAGCGCTCTGGAGCACGTTTTCATCAAGGATTTCTCTGTACTTTGCTCCATTCATTTTTCCCCTCGATCCTGACTAGTCCGCCAGCCCCTGCCGCTGAAAAACATCCCCAAAGCATGATGCTTCCACCACCATGCTTCACCTTAGGGATGGTATTGGCCAGGTGATGAGCGGTGCCTGGTTTCCTCCAGACGTCTCCCATCTCCACAGAGGAACTCTGGGGATCTGTCAGAGTGACCATCGGGTTCTTGGTCACATCCCTGACCAAGGCCCTTCTCCCCGATTGCTCAGTTGGGCAGGGCAGCCAGCTCTAGGAAGGGTCTTGGTGGTTCCAAACTTCTTCCATTTAATAATGATCGAGGCCACTGTGGTGTTGGGGACCTTCAATGCTGCAGACATTTTTTGGTACCATTTACCAGATCTGTGCCTCCACACAATCCTGTCTCGGCGCTCTACGGACAATTCCTTCGACCTCATGGTTTATTGTTTTTTCTCTAACATGCACTGTCAACTGTGAGATATTATATAGACAGGTGTGTGCCTTTCCAAATCATGTCCAATTGATTGAATTTCCCACAGGTGGACTCCAATCAAGTTGTAGAAACATCTCAACGTTGATCAATGTAAACAGGATGCACCTGAGCTCAATTTAGAGTCTCATAGCAAAGGGTCAGAATACTTATGTAAATAAGGTATTGCTGTTTATTATTTATAATACATTTGCAAAAATGTCTAAAAGCTTGTTTTCGCTTTGGCATTATGGGTTATTGTGTATAGATTGAGGGAAAGGCTGTAACAAAATGTGGAAAAAGGGAAGGGGTCTGAGTACTTTCCGAATGTGTTGTATAGTGTTTTGGAATGGAACTCTTCAACTCTTCAGAACAGCCTTACAGCTTCTCTTTGTAGGATAATCATGTCTCTTTTTATCCTATATATTTCCATACCATTCTAAACAGATCACCCAAAGACAACATGAAGCTGGAGCTGCTGGTGGTGTTGGCTGTAGCAGCCCTGGTTCCCAGCCTGTCTGAGGGGCTGCTTCTATCCAAATGTGAGCTGAAGCCCAAACTGACAGAGGCTGCTGACCAATTCAATCTGACTGAGAAAATTGCAGCAAAGGGAGTCGAACTGGACAACGCCTTGGCCAAAAGTGGGTTGTGAATTCTATGTAGGCCTATTGTGTTTGTGTGAGTTTCGAGAGATGACTTAAAGGTGGTGTGAGAGCATAAAACATCAATGTCACTGAAAAAGGTCTCAAATTTAGTTAAAGGGGATGTTCAATATTTTACAACTTAATGTTAAAGGGGTCGTCACCCTAGTAGTCTATGGGCCATTTTCTTTAGAGAGCCACTACAAACTTCAGCTAAAATCAACGGGGGCAATTTACCAAATTGAATGGCCAAATCAAATAAACTCAATTATTTTATTAAAGTTAATTAAAGGTGATTGGGCCATTTAAAAAAAAAACATTGCATGGTTGCCCCTAGCCAGCGGTGCCTAAGGTTAGCGGAAGTTTGTAGTGGCTGTTTAAAGACAAACTGTAATCCATGTTTTGTTTTATCTTATAGACTACTTTCAGGGTGAGGAAAAATCAAGTAAAATACTGAACTTCCCCTTTAAAACGTCCAAATATATAATCTCTCCCTCTATTATCTTCCTGCTCTCACTGTGACTTGGTTGGTCCAGTTATCTGCAGTTTGGACCTAAAGTCTGGTTTAAACACCAGCCTTGTGACCAACCTTGTCCTGCGCAAACCTTTCCTGCATAAATCCAAAAGGCGCCCCATCAGCAGGAGACCTGTGAGACTGTTTGGGCACAAACGTCCAGGTAGAGATGTTGAGTCAAAGGAAGATCGAGTCAGTTCTGAGGGAGAAGAGGACAAGCCTAGACCTACAGGAAAGCCTGGGGGAATGAAACCCAAACCTACAGGGAAAACAGAGGGAGTGAACCCAAGATCAGAGAGGCCCGAAGGGAAGAGGACGAGACCAGGGAGTCCCGCGATAGGAAGGAACAAGCGTGAGGCTGAGGAGTCCGCTGGTGAAAAGGAAGAACATGACAAAGTTGAGGCGCAAGAAAGCAAAGCGGCTGAGGTGGAAGAGTTTTGCGGCTATGAGGATGAGGGTGATGAAGACGAGGTTGACGAGGATGAGCTAGACGAGGAGAACCTGGAAGAGTTAGAGGCGGAGCTGGACGAGCAAGTAGGAGAGGAACCGAAAGAGAGAGAGGGGAACAGGAAGAAGAGAGACATCCCAAAGCAGTTCAGAGGTCCCGGACAGAGCCGCAAGCCACCGCCACATAAGCCGAAGCGCAAGCCATTCAAGCCGATCAAGACCCTGTCCTTCAGCTTTTTCGGTCTCTTCCAGCTGAGCAATCGCCTCGCCTGCGTCTCCTCCAACACCACTCGCTCTCTCAATCTCTGTAAGACAGAGTGCAGCTGTGAGTATAAACATCTTTCCTTCCTCAGCCTGTTTAGCAGAATGTCAACAAATGCCTGCATGTATGTATGTACAGTACATGTATGAATGAAATAATGAATAGGCCTACATGAGTGAGTGAGTGAGTGAATGAATGAACGTCAGGCTTGTGATCATGTCAAACCCTTACGTTGGTGTTCAACAACACACCTCCAGGTACTGCTGTTTTAAAACTTCCAAATATATAATCTCGCTCTATCTCTCCATTTCCTACTCTCACTCTGACTTGGTTGGTCCAGTTATCTGCAGTTTGGACCTAAAGTCTGTCTTAAACACCAGCCTTGTGACCAACCTAGTCCTGCGCATATGAATGAATCAATGAATGAATGGACAAACAAACAGATGGATTATTCTTGTGTCATGAACAAAGACAAGAGATTAGAACTAGTGGGTTACGTAATCAACCTCTCACTTCTCTGTAATCACACTCACTCTGTTTAGTCCTACATTAGTGAACATTTTCAAGGTGCAGGGCTAAAATACTGTACCTGCAAAGTGCACACAAAGGCCTTAGGTAATTGACGGGAACTGTACTGACTGTATGACTGTGTTTCTGCCCTTCCAGCCTTCGTTGATGATGACATCCGTGATGACATTGCCTGCTTTGTGAAGTCTCGTGCCTGGATGTAAGTTAACTGCCAGTACTAGTGAATAGTGAGGACAATGACATTGATGTCACACTGATCTTGATCCATAAAACATGAATTAGAGTGAAGCAGCCCCCTGACAGCACAAAAGAGGTGTGGTTTGGGCCTTAATTAATGCAATATAATTCAATAGAAATTTGACATTCAAAATGCAATAACATAAATGGTTACTTTTGTACGGTAAATAGTATTTTAAGCCGTTGTACAACTTTGAAGCAAGCTGTATTATTGACAGAAAAATATACAATAACAAAATAATAACCATTTTAATTTGTGTATTACAGGAAGGCTCTGAAGTTCCCATGGAAATGTGCCAAGCTGCAAGCCTCTGAGTACTTTGAGTGTGACCAACCACTTAACAGTACTATGAGTACTTTGAGTGTGACCAACCACTTAACAGTACTATGAGTACTTTGAGTGTGACCAACCACTTAACAGTACTATGAGTACTTTGAGTGTGACCAACCACTTAACAGTACTATGAGTACTTTGAGTGTGACCAACCACTTAACAGTACTATGAGTACTTTGAGTGTGACCAACCACTTAACAGTACTATGAGTACTTTGAGTGTGACCAACCACTTAACAGTACTATGAGTACTTTGCAAACAACTGTTCAACAGAGCATTTTCCTTCTTTCTCTCAACTCTTATCTTCTGCTATAAGCTTCACAAATATGCTACTTTCTATTACCTCTAGATGGCGTGCTAGGAATGATTTGAGCCGTTATCCCTTATGTTGGGACAACAAGTGCCTCCTACAGACATTAGGCAACAGCATCATATTCTCCTTCAACTGTCCAACTACCACGAGTAAGGAAGTTAAATCTAACAGATGCCATTTTGTTGAAAATGTCTCTTTTGTTGCTTGGTAACAACATTTCCTTCTTTCACAAACAAAAATACATAAAATTATCATAAAGACTTTTGGTTTCCAGTGTATTATTTTCTATATGCCAATACCTGATTTGCTTGTGTTAATTAATACAATTCTGTTAAATTAAGTATTCAATTTTAATCTCAAAGAAATGAAACCCAACATGTATTATTAAGTTGTCATTATTTGGAGGGATGATCGTGGTACGAAATGAGATATGTAAAAGAAGCTACCCACTGGGTATAGACATCAATTCAACGACATGGTGGGATAAGTACCCAACTATCATACCTGAGTAAAAGTAAAGATACCTTAATAGAAAATGACTCAAGTAAATGTGAAAGTCACCCAATAAAATACTACTTGAGTAAAAGTCTAAAAGTATTTGGTTTTAAATATACTTAAGTATCAAAAGTAAATGTAATTGCTAAAATACACTTAACTATCAAAAGTAAAAGTATAAATCATTTCAAATATCTTATATTAAGCAAACCAGAAGGCTCCATTTGATTTTTTTATTGACGGATAGCCAGGGGCACACTCCAACATTTAGACATCATTTACAAATGAAGCATGTGTGTTTAGTGAGTCTGCCAGATCAGAGGCAATAGGAATGACCAGGGATGCTCTCTTGATAAGTGTGTGAACGTGACAATTTTCCTGTCCTGCTAAGCATTCAAAATGTGCTTTTGGGTGTCAGGGAAAATGTATGGAGTAAAGAGTACATTTGTTTCTTTAGTGAAGTAAAAGTAGTCAAAAATATACATACTAAAATAAAATACAGATACCCCAAAGAACAACTCAAGTAGTACTTTAAAGTGTTTTTACTTAAGTACTTTAAACCACTGAGTCAATGTCTATCCCATGTTGGTTTAATGTAATTTCATTGAAATGATGTGGAAACAACGTTGATTCAACTAGTGTGTGCCCAGTGGGGATTAACAGAACATGTTATGAGCCTTGGGTCAGTGGATGTTGGGGCTTTAAAAAAAACTAAATGGGGGTAACAATAACATGAAAAAATTACAAACATACTGTTAGATGAATTTAGTTCTTATGTGTTCATTAACCAATTCAATTAAAACACTGTCCATTTCTAAGAATTTGTAAAGTTCTTATTTGCATAAAATGGACAGAGACCAGCAACCAAAATTAGCCAATAGCGTTTATTCTCGTGAGCTCTGGTCATAATACCATGTACATTGGTTTATACATTTCATCATAAATGTCCCTCCTCCTCTCAGATACAATGGAAATATACTTCACAAGCCTTCTCACATTGTCTGCCACCTGTTAAACAATCTACTACTAGCTCAAGGTCTCTCCCCTCCCTGGGTAGGGACAGAATGTCCTGTAAGGAACACAGTATTCCAGACGGTCTTGACGATAGCTCCATTAGTTTCTAACAAGGAACAGAAAGTCCTTGTTCTAATTCTTGACTAAAACTACACACATTATATTCAGTGTTATGATTATAATAAGATTCATACATTCACACAGTGACAGGGTAGTATTCTGTTTAGTTATAGTTCTAAGCTAAATGTATACATAATTTAGTCATTATTCATAAAAATCCCATAACACATACCTAAGAAAAATATATCCTGTGCATTGATTCAAATATCTTGTGGTTCCTCTAATCACAATTTTGTCATTTTGAAAGCATGATTAACAAAGAAATCTGTACACGTTACATAACTTAATTCTTCATCAATTGATATGGGAGCAGAAATCAGCCCAATATTAGCCAAATAATAGTAATTCTGCACAAAATCCATTCTCCAAAATTCTGCTGGAGAATGGGAGCAACTGTAATGATATGACAAAAATGTCAGTCAACCCAGCAAACCAAAACTGGTTCTGTGAACGTTTCCAGAACATTCATTAGGTTGCCCCAAAAGTTATAATAACACAAAACGGTCCAGTTGTGCTGATGATTATACAATGTTTGTATAAAACATTTGCCTGATGTTGAAAGAACGTTCCCAGAACACAGTTTCTTATTACATTACCTGGAAACCCAATAAGAACATTGGGACTCCAGTTTCAACTGACCTGAGCCCTAGGACCGTGCCCCAGGACTACCTGACATGATGACTCCTTGCTGTCCCCAGTCCACCTGACCGTGCTGCTGCTCCAGTTTCAACTGTTCTGCCTTATTATTATTTGACCATGCTGGTCATTTATGAACATTTGAACATCTTGGCCATGTTCTGTTATAATCTCCACCCGGCACAGCCAGAAGAGGACTGGCCACCCCACATAGCCTGGTTCCTCTCTAGGTTTCTTCTTAGGTTTTGGCCTTTCTAGGGAGTTTTTCCTAGCCACCGTGCTTCTACACCTGCATTGCTTGCTGTTTGGGGTTTTAGGCTGGGTTTCTGTACAGCACTTTGAGATATCAGCTGATGTACGAAGGGCTATATAAATAAATACATTTGATTTGATTTTACAGATGTTGTGCACAACATTTGAGTGAATGTTAGAACATTCTATGGATGTTTCATTTTTTTTAATTCTGAAAAAATCCAAAACAATATTTCAAAGTTTTTGGGATATTATCATCCGAATGTTAGATAAAACCCTAACTTAATGGGAATGTTATTTAATGTCCTGGGAATGTTCCTGGTTTTCTGTTTGTTCTGAACACTCCATAGCCTTAAGGCAGGAAACACATCATTACAAACGTTGGCCATGCAAAACAGGGTTAAAACTATCATATTGACCTAGTGGACTGTCAGTCCTTGCATCCCTTAGCACTACAGAATATCAAGTGGCAGGGCTGATGTTTTGTTCTTTTTTAAATTAAGCAGTAGTCCTTTTTTCCCCCCTTCCAATGATGGCTTGTAATATATTCTTTGTGGGGTTTATTTTCAAGCCATTTGACAATACATCTATAAACAATGAGGTATGTGAGTGTTTGTTGACAACTCCTTTAACGATTTGCTCAGGTTTCATTATTGTATTTGTCTACAACAGTAAAGTTATTTCATCAGCTGGAACCCTGGGAGGTATTTAAAGCCGTAATATGATGTTCTTTAATGTTATTTTTTCAGTGTACATTTCAGCTGTGCCCATGGTGCAGACGACCGCATTATAACCTCAATATAGGATACTATATACTTGGTTCACAGCATTTCACACTGTTCTTAACAGATCACCCAGATACAACATGAAGCTGGAGCTGCTGGTGTAATTAGCCGTAGCAGCCTTGGTGGTCCCCAGGCAACTCTCCCAATGTGAGCTGAAGACCAAACTGGAGGAAGCAGCCCTCAAAGTCAGGCAAAGAAAATACATGAAAAGGGCATCAATGGATGACATCTTGGCCAATTATTTTGTAATGAAGTTTGTTGATTGAAGTTACCCCGAAGATCACTTCAAATATCAAGACCTGTCTTTGGGGTCCATGACTACCTATTAATGTAGCATTGCTGTAAACCTTCAAATATCTACATTTACATTACATTTAAGTCAGTTAGCAGACGCTCTTATCCAGAGCGACTTACAAATTGGTGCGTTCACCTTATGACATCCAGTGGAACAGCCACTTTACAATAGTGCATCTAAATCTTTTAAGGGGGGTGAGAAGGATTACTTTATCCTATTATTCCTTAAAGAGGTGGGGTTTCAGGTGTCTCCGGAAGGTGGTGATTGACTCCGCTGTCCTGGCGTCGTGAGGGAGTTTGTTCCACCATTGGGGGGCCAGAGCAGCGAACAGTTTTGACTGGGCTGAGCGGGAACTGAACTTCCTCAGTGGTAGGGAGGCGAGCAGGCCAGAGGTGGATGAACGCAGTGCCCTTGTTTGGGTGTAGGGCCTGATCAGAGCCTGGAGGTACTGAGGTGCCGTTCCCCTCACAGCTCCGTAGGCAAGCACCATGGTCTTGTAGCGGATGCGAGCTTCAACTGGAAGTCAGTGGAGGGAGCGGAGGAGCGGGGTGACGTGAGAGAACTTGGGAAGGTTGAACACCAGACGGGCTGCGGCGTTCTGGATGAGTTGTAGGGGTTTAATGGCACAGGCAGGGAGCCCAGCCAACAGCGAGTTGCAGTAATCCAGACGGGAGATGACAAGTGCCTGGATTAGGACCTGCGCCGCTTCCTGTGTGAGGCAGGGTCGTACTCTGCGGATGTTGTAGAGCATGAACCTACAGGAACGGGCCACCGCCTTGATGTTGGCTGAGAACGACAGGGTGTTGTCCAGGATCACGCCAAGGTTCTTAGCGCTCTGGGAGGAGGACACAATGGAGTTGTCAACCGTGATGGCGAGATCATGGAACGGGCAGTCCTTCCCGGGAGGAAGAGCAGCTCCGTCTTGCCGAGGTTCAGCTTGAGGTGGTGATCCGTCATCCACACTGATATGTCTGCCAGACATGCAGAGATGCGATTCGCCACCTGGTCATCAGAAGGGGGAAAGGAGAAGATTAATTGTGTGTCGTCTGCATAGCAATGATAGGAGAGACCATGTGAGGTTATGACAGAGCCAAGTGACTTGGTGTATAGCGAGAATAGGAGAGGGCCTAGAACAGAGCCCTGGGGACGCCAGTGGTGAGAGCGCGTGGTGAGGAGACAGATTCTCGCCACGCCACCTGGTAGGAGCGACCTGTCAGGTAGGACACAATCCAAGCGTGGGCCGCGCCGGAGATGCCCAACTCGGAGAGGGTGGAGAGGAGGATCTGATGGTTCACAGTATCGAAGGCAGCCGATAGGTCTAGAAGGATGAGAGCAGAGGAGAGAGAGTTAGCTTTAGCAGTGCGGAGCGCCTCCGTGATACAGAGAAGAGCAGTCTCAGTTGAATGACTAGTCTTGAAACCTGACTGATTTGGATCAAGAAGGTCATTCTGAGAGAGATAGCGGGAGAGCTGGCCAAGGACGGCACGTTCAAGAGTTTTGGAGAGAAAAGAAAGAAGGGATACTGGTCTGTAGTTATTGACATCGGAGGGATCGAGTGTAGGTTTTTTCAGAAGGGGTGCAACTCTCGCTCTCTTGAAGACGGAAGGGACGTAGCCAGCGGTCAGGGATGAGTTGATGAGCGAGGTGAGGTAAGGGAGAAGGTCTCCGGAAATGGTCTGGAGAAGAGAGGAGGGGATAGGGTCAAGCGGGCAGGTTGTTGGGCGGCCGGCCGTCACAAGACGCGAGATTTCATCTGGAGAGAGGGGAGAAAGAGGTCAGAGCACAGGGTAGGGCAGTGTGAGCAGAACCAGCGGTGTCGTTTGACTTAGCAAACGAGGATCGGATGTCGTCGACCTTCTTTTCAAAATGGTTGACGAAGTCATCTGCAGAGAGGGAGGAGGAGGGGGAGGGGAGGAGGATTCAGGAGGGAGGAGAAGGTGGCAAAGAGCTTCCTAGGGTTAGAGGCAGATGCTTGGAATTTAGAGTGGAAGAAAGTGGCTTTAGCAGCAGAGACAGAAGAGGAAAATGTAGAGAGGAGGGAGTGAAAGGATGCCAGGTCCGCAGGGAGGCGAGTTTTCCTCCATTTCCGCTCGGCTGCCCGGAGCCTTGTTCTGTGAGCTCGCAGTGAGTCGTCGAGCCACGGAGCGGGAGGGAGGACCGAGCCGGCCTGGAGGATAGGGGACATAGAGAGTCAAAGGATGCAGAAAGGGAGGAGAGGAGGGTTGAGGAGGCAGAATCAGGAGATAGGTTGGAGAAGGTTTGAGCAGAGGGAAGAGATGATAGGATGGAAGAGGAGAGAGTAGCGGGGGAGAGAGAGCGAAGGTTGGGACGGCGCGATACCATCCGAGTAGGGGCAGTGTGGGAAGTGTTGGATGAGAGCGAGAGGGAAAAGGATACAAGGTAGTGGTCGGAGACTTGGAGGGAGTTGCAATGAGGTTAGTGGAAGAACAGCATCTAGTAAAGATGAGGTCGAGCGTATTGCCTGCCTTATGAGTAGGGGGAAGGTGAGAGGGTGAGGTCAAAGAGGAGAGGAGTGGAAAGAAGGAGGCAGAGAGGAATGAGTCAAAGGTAGACGTGGGGAGGTTGAAGTCGCCCAGCACTGTGAGAGGTGAGCCGTCCTCAGGAAAGGAGCTTATCAAGGCATCAAGCTCATTGATGAACTCTCCGAGGGAACCTGGAGGGCGATAAATGATAAGGATGTTAAGCTTGAAAGGGCTGGTAACTGTGACAGCATGGAATTCAAAGGAGGCGATAGACAGATGGGTAAGGGGAGAAAGAGAGAATGACCACTTGGGAGAGATGAGGATCCGTGCCACCACCCCGCTGACCAGAAGCTCTCGGGGTGTGCGAGAACACGTGGGCGGACGAAGAGAGAGCAGTAGGAGTAGCAGTGTTATCTGTGGTGATCCATGTTTCCGTCAGTGCCAAGAAGTCGAGGGACTGGAGGGAGGCATAGGCTGAGATGAACTCTGCCTTGTTGGCCGCAGATCGGCAGTTCCAGAGGCTACCGGAGACCTGGAACTCCACGTGGGTCGTGCGCGCTGGGACCACCAGATTAGGGTGGCCGCGGCCACGCGGTGTGGAGCGTTTGTATGGTCTGTGCAGAGAGGAGAGAACAGGGATAGACAGACACATAGTTGACAGGCTACAGAAGAGGCTACGCTAATGCAAAGGAGATTGGAATGACAAGTGGACTACACGTCTCGAATGTTCAGAAAGTTAAGCTTACGTAGCAAGAATCTTATTGACTAAAATGATTAAAATGATACAGTACTGCTGAAGTAGGCTAGCTGGCAGTGGCTGCGTTGTGGACTTTGTAGGCTAGCTGGCAGTGGCTGCGTTGTTGACACTACACTAATCAAGTCGTTCCGTTGAGTGTCTTGGTCTTGGTCTTACTTTTCTATGTTTCCTTTCTGCTCATAACATGACATGGTTTTTCCAGTTATCTTACAGTATTCTGGGACATAACCCTGTGGTGAAAGACAAGGTCCCTTCGACGAATAGGCATCCTGGCCAAAGAGAGAGACCTGTCATGAGGGCCAGATACCCACCGTTTAGCTGGAGGCCACAAGATACCATTCAAAGGACCCGAAAACAAGGAAAATGGTAGCCATGAGTCAGAAAGAGACAACGGATCTGAGAGAAGTCAAGCCAACCTCTCACTGAGAGGTAGATGCCAACGACGAGAGATGCAGACGAGACAGAGGGAAAACACAACGAGCTCAGAGTGAAACCTTCAGTGAAATGCAGACGTCCATTGTTCAGGAGGCTGTTCAATGACTGGCCAAAGAGAGACGCAAAGTCGAAGGAAAGTGACGATGAGAGCAATAGCAACGAAGAAAGACGGAGATCGAAAGCGGCGAAACTCAGATCGCAAAGGAAAGTCGGAAGTCGGAATGCAGATGTCGATAAACCAGAAAGTGAATGTTATGAGGAAGACGCAAGGAGGGGGAAAAAGAGAGCCATCCACAACCCGGGGAGAAAACACAACTAACTACAAATGGCCATACCCATGAGTCTCTATATACGGGCGGTAGGTAGTCTAGCACTTGGGAGCGTTGGGCCAGTAACCAAAAAGTCGCTGGTTTGAATCTCCGAGCCGACTAGGTGAAAAATCTGGCGATGTGGCCTTGAACAAGGCACTAACCTTAATTGCTTCTGTAAGTCCTTATGGATAAGAGCATCTGCTAATTGACTTAAATGTAAATATGGTCTACTCCAGCAGAGCGATCAGATTGCCTGTGCTTTGATTACTCGATCTGTCAATCTCTGCCAGACAATGTGCAGTGGTGAGCAAAATACATCCTTCTGCCACAAACCTATTTAGCATAATGTTAACATATAATGTATGATTGGTTATTCATATATTCTACATTGAGATGAGTGTTCGTGGACTTGGTTAATTGAACAGAACCAAAGCTGCAGACCATACTATTTACCAAGAGAGTTTTCATCTGTATTTTTTTGTAAATGTCTATCTACCACCATAAACCGATGCTGGCACTAAGACCGCACCGATGTGAGTAAGACCTTTAAACAGGTTAACATTCGCAAGGCTGCGGAGCCAGACGGAATACCAGGACGAGTACTCAGAGCATGCGCTGACCAGCTGGCTAGTGTCTTCACCAAGGTCATTATAGTAAACTAAAACTAAAATTTGAAAAAACGATTTAGTAAACTGGAATAAAATAATCAAGAAAAACATTTGTAAAACTATACTGAAACTACCATATTTGACTGCGAAACGAAATAAAATAAAAAGCATCATATTATGATGTTCAGTTGTATTTTGTATTTTGTTTTGGGGGGTTTTCAAATGGACTTTTCAAGCTTTTTTTGATGGATTTTTTCAAGCTTCTGATTCTGGCTGGTAAATGCTGCCAGTAGATAGCAATGTTTCAAATAGGCCTAGCTTGTGCATCACTATCACTAGCTATCACCAGAGTGGAAGAGGCGAAGCGAGAGGATTAACTCGGCCCAAAATCTGTCCCTGCGAGATAAGCAGATTATTTTGCAGGAAAGTCTATGAGAGAGTATCAAATTACGTGAGGTTTATTTGATCAAATACAGTAATGTTTAGGTTGTTACAAATGTACTGATATAAGTGGACGCATGTGGCATTCGGCAACTTTCAGAAAAACGACTTGTACCTGTTCACACGCCTTTCTGCCGTCTCATTGCTTAGAATGGTCCCACCTGATCTTGTCTCCTCCCATCTGCTTTCCATCTTTGAGGACATGTATTTTCATTGTCAGAATGGTTTCTTGAAATCTTGTCAATATAATAAATAATCTTTGCTATCACTAGCTAACGACAGGGAAGAATTCTGAAGCAGAGACAGTAGAGAAAGCAAGACACCCCCTCTTTTTTTTCTGATTGAGGCGGGGCCACTCTGGTGTGCTTATTGCCCCTGCCCCACGGAACATGCATGCATTAACCAATCGTTGCGTGCCACATCATTGACTGTGTCATCGACTGACAGATTGCTATAACATATGATGTGATTATATGATACTTAAATACCTGTCCAGACTTTGTAAGATTCATCAGGAGTCAGCAATGTCTGAACAGAGGAACGCGCCCCAAGTCACAAATAGGGCGCCTCCCATACAGTGGGGCAAAAAAGTATTTAGTCAGCCACCAATTGTGCAAGTTCTCCCACTTAAAAAGATGAGAGAGGCCTGTAATTTTCATCATAGGTACACTTCAACTATGACAGACAAAATGAGAAAAAAAATCCAGAAAATCACATTGTAGGATTTTTAATGAATTTATTTGCAAATTATGGTGGAAAATAAGTATTTGGTCAATAACAAAAGTTTATCTCAATACTTTGTTATATACCCTTTGTTGGCAATGACAGTATTTATGCTGCAGTAGTTTATGTGTCGGGGGGCTAGTGTCAGTCTGTTATATCTGGAGTATTTCTCCTGTCTTATCCTGTGTCCTGTGTGAATTTAAGTATGCTCTCTCTAATTCTCTCTTTCTCTCTTTCTCTCTTTCTTTCTTTCTTTCTTTCTTTCTTTCTTTCTTTCTTTCTTTCTTTCTTTCTTTCTTTCTCTCTCTTGGAGAACCTGAGCCCTAGGACCATGCCTCAGGACTACCTGGCATGAGGACTCCTTGCTGTCCCCAGTCCACCTGGCCGTGCTGCTGCTCCAGTTTCAACTGTTCTGCCTGCGGCTATGGAACCCTGACCTGTTCACCGGACGTGCTACCTGTCCCAGACCTGCTGCTTTAAACTCTCTAGAGACAGCAGGAGCGGTAGAGATACTCTCAATGATCGGCTATGAAAAGCCAAATTACATTTACTCCTGAGGTGCTGACTTGTTGCATCCTCGACAACTACTGTGATTATTATTATTTGACCATGCTGGTCATTTATGAACATTTGAACATCTTGGCCATGTTCTGTTATAATCTCCACCCGGCACAGCCAGAAGAGGACTGGCCATCATTCCAGACACCCTTTGTCATGTATTGTCATGTTACGTCTTGTCCCTGTGCTTTCTCTTCTCTTCGTTTCCCCCTGCTGGTCGTATTAGATTACTTTCTCTCTCTCTATCTCTCTCTCTATCGTTCCGTTCCTGCTCCCAGCTGTTCCTCATTCTCCTAACGACCTCGTTTACTCTCTCACACCTGTCCCCTCTTTTGCTCTTTTGCGTATTTTTCTCATCGCCTGTCGCCGTCAGAACGTAACTATGATGTGGGAAACCGCGAACTGCTCGCCATCCGCTTAGCCCTAGGCGAATGGCGACAGTGGTTGGAAGGGGCGACCATAAGAACCTTGAGTACATCCGTTCTGCCAAACGACTTAATGCGCGTCAGGCTCGTTGGGCGCTGTTTTTCGCTCGTTTCGAGTTCGTTATTTATTATCGTCCGGGCTCAAAGAACACCAAGCCTGATGCTTTATCCCGTCTCTTCAGTTCTTCAGTAGCCTCCACCGACCCGAGGGATTCTCCCTGAGGGCGTGTTGTCGGTTGACTGTCTGGGGAATTGAGAGGCAGGTAAAGCAAGCACTCACTCACACTCCGTCGCCGCGCGCTTGTCCTAGGAACCTTCTTTTCGTTCCCGTTCCTACTCGTCTGGCCGTTCTTCAGTGGGCTCACTCTGCCAAGTTAGCCGGCCACCCCGGCGTTCAGGGTACGCTTGCTTCTATTCGCCAGCGTTTTTGGTGGCCCACTCAGGAGCGTGACACGCGTCGTTTCGTGGCTGCTTGTTCGGACTGCGCGCAGACTAAGTCCGGTAACTCTCCTCCTGCCGGCCGTCTCAGACCGCTTTCCATTCCCTCTCGACCGTGGTCTCACATCGCCTTAGACTTTATTACCGGTCTGCCTTCGTCAGCGGGGAAGACTGTTATTCTAACGGTTGTCGATAGGTTCTCTAAGGCGGCTCATTTTATTCCCCTCGCTAAGCTTCCTTCTGCTAAAGAGACTGCACAAATCATCATTGAGAATGTTTTCAGAATTCATGGCCTTCCGTCAGATGCCGTTTCGGACAGGGGTCCGCAATTCACGTCTCAATTTTGGAGGGAGTTTTGCCGTTTGATTGGGGCTTCCCTGATTGGGGCTCCCCTGGGCAGAATACGCTCACAACTCGCTTCCTTCGTCTGCGACCGGGCTATCTCCTTTTCAGAGTAGCCTCGGGTACCAGCCTCCTCTGTTCTCGTCCCAGCTCGCCGAGTCCAGCGTCCCCTCCGCTCAGGCTTTTGTCCAACGTTGTGAGCGCACCTGGAAGAGGGTCAGGTCTGCACTTTGCCGTTATAGGGCGCAGACTGTGAGAGCCGCTAATAAGCGTAGGACTAAGAGTCCTAGGTATTGTCGCGGTCAGAGAGTATGGCTCTCCACTCGTAACCTTCCCCTTATGACAGCTTCTCGCAAATTGACCCCGCGGTTCATTGGTCCGTTCCGTATTTCTCAGGTCGTTAATCCTGTCGCAGTGCGACTTCTTCTTCCGCGACATCTTCGTCGCGTCCACCCGGTCTTCCATGTCTCCTGTGTCAAGCCTTTTCTTCGCGCCCCGTTCGTCTCCCCCCCGTCCTTGTCGAGGGTGCACCTATCTACAGGGTCCGGAAGATTATGGACATGCGTCCTCGGGGCCGTGGTCATCAGTACTTAGTGGATTGGGAGGGGTACGGTCCTGAGGAAAGGAGTTGGGTTCCATCTCGGGACGTGCTGGACCGTTCGCTGATCGATGATTTCCTCCGTTGCCGCCAGGTTTCCTCCTCGAGTGCGCCAGGAGGCGCTCGGTGAGTGGGGGGGTACTGTCATGTATTGTCATGTTACGTCTTGTCCCTGTGCTTTCTCTTCTCTTCGTTTCCCCCTGCTGGTCGTATTAGGTTACTTTCTCTCTCTCTATCTCTCTCTCTCTCTATCGTTCCGTTCCTGCTCCCAGCTGTTCCTCATTCTCCTAACGACCTCGTTTACTCTCTCACACCTGTCCCCTCTTTTGCCCTCTGATTAAGTCTCTATTTCTCTCTCTGTTTCTGCTTCTGTCCTTGTCGGATTCTTGTTTGTTTTGCCCTTGTCCCGTCCTGTCGTAATCTGCCTCTTCATCAGATGCTGCGTGTGAGCAGGTGTCTCTGTCCTCTACGGCCCGCGCCTACCCGGAGGGACCAGCAGTCTGTTGCCGCTAGCCCTGCTATTCTCCTCTACTACTAGAAGGGGGACTCTCCTGTAAAGATAGAGGATTTATGTTTTCCCTGTTTGGACATCTCCTCTAAAGATTGAGGATTTATGTTTTCCCTGTTTGGACATTAAAAGACTCTGTTTCTGTTAAATCGCTTTTGGGTCCTCACTCACCTGCATAACACCCTTGATCAACACCATCATTCCAGATACCCTGGATCCACTCCACTTATTATACTGTCCCAACAGATCCAAAGATGAATCAATCTCGATTGCACTCCATACTGCCTTCACCCACATGGACAAAAGGAATACCTATGTAAGAATGTTGCTCATTGATATACAGCTCAGCATTCAACACAATTGTTCCCTCCAAGCTCATCACCAAGCTCAGGACCCTCGGACTGAATACCTCCCTCTGCAACTGGATCCTGGACTTCCTGACGGGCTGCCATGTTAATGGTGACCATTAACATGGGGGCCCCTCAGGGGTGTGTGCTTAGTCCCCTCCTGTACTCTCTGTTCACCCACAACTGCGAGGCCAAGCTCGGCTCCAACAACATCAAGTTTGCTGACGACACGATGGTGGCAGGATTGATCACTGACAACGATGAGGCAACCTTTAGGGAGGAGATCAGAGACCTAGCAGTGTGGTGCCAAGACAACAACCTCTCCCTCAACATCAGTGAGATAAAGGAGCTGATCATTGACTAAAGGAAACGGAGGGGCGAGCACGCTCCCAACCACATCGATGGGGCTGTATTGGAGTGGGTTGAGAGCTTCAAGTTCCTCTGTGTCCACATCACTAAGGAATTAACATGGTCCACACACACCCACACAGTTCTGAAGATGGCACGACAGCGCCTCTTCCCCCTCAGGAGGCTGAAAAGATTTGGCATGGGCCCTCAGACCCTCAAAAAGTTTTACAGATGCACCATTGAGAGCATTTTGACTGGTTGCATCACTGCTTGGTACGGCAACTACAAGGCACCCGACCGCAAAACGCTACAGAGGGTGGTGGCCGAGTTTCCTGCCTCCAGGGCCCCTATACCAGGCGGTGTCAGAGGAAGTCCTTAAGAATTGTAAGACTCCAGCCACCCAAGCCATAGATTGTTCTCTGCTACCTTGGTACCAGTGCACCAAGTCTGGAACCAACAGGACCCTGAACAGCCATAAGACTGCTAAACAATACTGCTAAATGGCTAATCAAATGGCATCCAGGACCTGCATTGTTGCACTGACTCTCTTGCACACACTCACACTGACACCCCAGCATATTGGCAACACACACACACACACACACACACACACACACACACACACACACACACACACACACACACACACACACACACACACACACACACACACACACGCTGCTGCTACTGTCCATTATCTATCCTTTTGCCTAGTCACTTTATCCCAACCTATATGTACATAGCTGCCTCAATAACCTTGTGCCCCTGCACATTGACTCGGTACTGGTACTCCCTGTATATAACTCTGTTATTTTGACTCATTATTGTTATTCACTGTGTTTTTATTCCTTTTGTCACTATGTCAGTTTTTAAAATGTATTTTATCTTTAACTCTGCATTGTTGGAAAAGGACCCGTAGTATAGAAATAGAGAGGAAACATTCATTGAAAAACAACTTCTAACTTGATTGACACGTCACATTTGAGTTTGTATACTAATCTAACACGTCAAAATTACATTTGTGAAATCACACTAAATTTGACCTGCTTCTAGTATGTAACAAGTAAATAGCAACATTTAACATAAAGTGGTACCTCAAAGGAGATGATATGAGGACCAAATCACCCCAGTCACGAGTCTTCATAAAACAGGCGATGTCATCACTAATGTCATCATCAAGTAAAGCTTGAGGGCCAGTCAAACAAATCAAATGACATGTCATTTCTCACATGCTTTGTGAACAACAGGTGTAGACTAACTGTGAAATGCTTTAAACTAGGTGACTCTGCTTGACGTCATGGGAAAATCTAAAGAAATCAGCGAAGATCTCAGAAAAAAAGTTGTAGACCTACACAAGTCGGGTTCATCCTTGGGAGCAATTTCCAAATGCCTGAAGGTACCACGTTCATCTGTACAAACAATAGTACACAAGTATAAACACCATGGGGACCACACAGCCGCCATATCACTCAGGAAGAGTGTCTCCTAGAGATGAACGTACTTTGGTGCGAAAAGTGCAAATCAATCCCAGAACAACAGCAAAGGACCTTGTGAAGATGCTGGAGGAAACAGGTACAAAAATGTCTATATCCACAGTAAAATGAGTCCCATATTGACATAACCTCAAAGGCCGAACAGCAAGGAAGAAGCCACTCCTCCAAAACCGCCATAAAAAATCCAGACTACGGTTTGCAACTGCACATGAGGACGAAGATCATACTTTTTGGAGAAATGTCCTCTGGTCTGATGAAATAAAAATATAACTGTTTGGCCATAATGACAATTGTTATGTTTGGAGGAAAAAGGGGGAGGCTTGCAAGCCGAAGAACACCATCCCAACCGTGAAGCATGGGGGTGGCAGCATCATGTTGTGAGGGTGCTTTGCTGCAGGAGGGACTGGTGCACTTCACAAAATAGATGGCATCATGAGAAGGAAAATTATGTGGATATATTGAAGCAACATCTCAAGACATCGGTCAGGAAGTTAAAGCTTGGTCACAAATGTGTCTTCCAAATGGACAATGACCCCAAGCATACTTCCAAAGATGTGGCAAAATGGCTTAAGGACAACAAAGTCAAGGTATTGGAGTGGCCATCACAAAGCCCTGACCTAAATACTATAGAAACATTGTGGGCAGAACTGAAAAAGCGTGTGCGAGCAAGGAGGCCTTACAAACCTGTCTCAGTTACACCAGCTCTGTCAGGAGGAATGGGACAAAATTCACCCAACTTATTGTGGGAAGCTTGTGGAAGGCTACCCGACATGTTTGACTCGGGTTAAACAATTTAAAGGCAGTGCTACCAAATACTAATTGAGTGTCTGTAAACTTCTGACCCACTGGGAATGTGATGAAAGTAATTAAAGCTGAAATAAATCATTATCTCTACTATTATTCTGACATTTCACAACCTTAAAATAAAGTGGTGATCCTAACTGACCTAAGACAGGGAATTTTTACTCTGATTAAATGTCAGGAATTGTGAAAAACTGAGTTGAAATGTATTTGACTAAGGTGTATGTAAACTTCCGACTTCAACTGTATGTTCTGCCCATCGCCTAGATGGAGTGCTATGGAGGATGTTAGCCCCTGATGCTCGAACAAAGTTGACAAAAGGCCTCTAATAGACAACGGTCATTGCTATGCGGGATCCTTTGGACATCCCTACCATAAACCCTAACCTTAACCGTAACCCCTACCCCTACCATTACCCTTACCCTAACAATAAACATAACAATAACCATAACCTAACCCTAACCTTACCCACTTTACGTTTCAACTTCAATGGGTTAGCACAGACCAATAGACAATATCCTCTCCTGCAACAGCCAGGAATAAGGAAGCTGAAACCAACAGATGCCATCTTGCTGCCTTTGTTGTTCCCTAGAGCTGTACTTGTAACATGTCCTACTTTTTCCCCCATTATCTTTCGTATACCCGCAGAGTTCAATGTGAATGTGAGTAGTTATGTGATTGTCCTTGTAAGCTTTCGTTGTTTATTCCAGACAAGTTATCTGTCTGCAAACACGGTATCCCTTACATGAGCAGTACACATGAAAACAATGCATAAAAACAAACCACATTCATGGGTCTCGTATTACTCTTGGGCTGGTGTCATGTGACCCGTCAGAACATGAAAATGAAGAGACGCTGATCTTTAATTCTCAGTCGTGGTCATGAGATACCCGTGAGAATTGTTGTGTGTGTCAATCTAATTAATGCCCAACTTACTTCTCAGGTGTCACACAAAGGAAAACCCTTTGTGATACCATCCAATAGCCGTTTGTAACACATTTTCCTAGAGGCCTGAATGGAATGGTGAAACACAACACTGGGTGGATCTTTTAGGTAGTCCTTTGACTCATTTCAGAGAGCCAGATGTATTGCCTTACCTTGGATTTTTTTTAAAGGAGACAAGAACGAGTCTTAGTCAAAGGTCACTCTCAAGGGGCTAGGGCGCCACGAGTATATCTACTGTGCAACTCTCGTCTTCCTCCTCACAATTGAGGAAAGACCAGACAGAGACAACATGAAGATGCAGATGCTGCTGGTGTTGGCTGTAGCAGTCTTGATGGTTCCCAGTCTGTCTGAGGGACGGATCCTCTCAAAATGTGAGCTGAAGAGCTTATTGGAGGAGGCGGCCTTCAAATTCAACCTGACTGAGAAAGCCAGAGAGAATTATCTGACAAACAAGGACTTTGTGGCAAAAAGTAAGTTACATAACATAACTCAATGATTTTTTTCATTCAACAATCGGAACAATTTCTTAAATGCTATGGGCTGGTTTCACGGAACACGGATTAAGCCTAGTCCTGAACTAAGAAACATTTCTCGAGATTCTTCATTGAAATGGCTTCTTATTCCAAGACTAGGCTAAATCTGTGTATGGGAAATCGGCCCCTAGGAGTCCGATTGTAAAGTAACTCTCAATTGTCATTGCCTCTTCCAGTCGTCTGCCACGTAGAGAAGGCCACAGGTTTCAACACCAGTTTTGTGACTCCTTGGAGGGATGATGATGACAGCCCTACCCGCCCTGCTAAGGATGATAACCGCCCGACCCGTCCTACCCACCCGGAGCACCCTCCTAGGAGGGATAAGAGACACACTGGGGATTCTCACGGGGATTCATCCACTGAAAGTCATCAGTCCAGCCCATCAAAAGAGGACTCCAGAAAAGAAGACTCCAGCGAAGAAGAGACCATGTGGACCCTCTACGGCTTGTTTCAGCTGAGCGACCGTGTGATCTGTGCCAACGGCTCCACTCCGTCTCTGAACCTTTGCCAGATGAACTGCAGTGGTGAGTTCAATAAAATTGTCCTATCGAAACGAAATATGACAAATAACACAACAAGATCATTAATAGAGTAGTTGGATGTTAGATTTGATCTTGAGTTTGTTTTTTTATTAAAATGTCTTGTTCGAGAGTCAGTGGTGTATCCCTGTTGCGCCTTTTTTTTCTCTCTCAAGATTTGATTGACGACGACATCAGTGACGACTTGGACTGTGTGGAGACAATCAAACAGACAGTGTAAGTGTTTGGTTTTGAGGTTGATGCTTTTTCTCCATTTTCTTATTGTGTTAATATACCGTGTGCAAGTGCAGCAATTCTTACTAACTTTTGGATTGTCCTTTTTTCGTTTAAACAGGGAAAGTGGGCCCAGGGATCATAAAATGGCTTTAATGAGAATGTAAGTTATGCAAATGCAAAATGTGTGTTTTCAATTTTAAACAGAAATCTATTCTATTTCCGTCATGTTGAGTTGAAATGGGCTGGCATTCAATGTTTAAACGTGTGAAAAATGATATTAGAATGTCACTTTAGGATGTCCTTGAGTGATTTTTTTTGCGAGCACCTCTAGGGGTGTAACTGAACATGGAAATGGAAACGCTTTCTGATGTAATCATTAATATTGTTTTAATGATCCGTATAGGTTTAAGCTGCTCTTCCAGAAGGAATGTGTCATGACGGATGCCTCTAGCTACTTCTCCGAGTGTTGAATGAGAAGCCATGTCAGATGACGACCCCCCCAAAGTGTATTTTCGCACACTAATCGTTCACTCTTTAAACAATACATTGAGTTACATAGGGTGAATTTACACAGGCAGCCCAACTCTAAGCTTTTGCCCAATTATTAACCAATTGCAAAAAATGACCAATGCCAAAATATCATAATTGAGCTTCCTGTGTAAATGTAGCCATGGTGTGTAACAATTAGTTCTCATCAGCCTCATTTTCACAAAGTACACCAAAATAGAATGTATGTAGAAAGAATAAAGTTTAACAGTATATTTCTTTGGTTTGTTTAATTATCATTTGTTGTTGTTGATGTGAACACCTGCACTTACTTTTAAATGCAATTGGGATACATATATAACAGGTTAAAGCAAGGCATACCTTGGATGTAACACTGGGATAAACTGAACAGGAAGAGGGTTTACTCCGCCCAAAATCTGTTCACAAAAATAAGACCATGATGTGAGGAATTTTTGTATGGAAGTCAATGAGTGTGTCAAATTTGATCAACAAAAAATGTAATTACTAATTTGCTACATGAGACTTACAGTGGATATCATAAGTATTCACCAACCATAGATTTTTTTAAAATTGTGTTGCATTTACAAAGTGGGATTGAAATGGATTTAATTGTGATTTTTATTGTCATTGATCTAAAGAAAAAAAAAAGACTCCCTACTTGTCAAAGTGAAAAGAAAATTATACAGTTTACAAATGAACTATTTGTTTAGGAAAGCCTAAATTAGTTCAGGAGTACAATTTGGCTTAACAAATCACATAACAATTTACATCAACTCACTACCCGTTCCTCTGTCCCTCATACATACAACATCTGTAAGGTCCCTAAGTCAAGTATTGAATTTCAAGCACAGATTAAACTACAAAGACCAAGGAGATTTTCGAAAGCCTCATAAATATTGGTAGATGGGTAACAATAACAATTCAGACATTGAAGATCTCTTTAAGCATGTTCAAGTTAATAATTATTTTGTGGATGATGTATTAAACCACCCAGATACAACAAAGATACAATCTTCCTTCTGAACTGAGCTACAAGACAGGAAGGAAACTGCTCAGGGATGTTACCATGAGGCCATTGGTGATTTTAAAACAGCTACAGAGTTCAATGGCTGTGATGGTAGAAAACTGAGGGTCAATCAACAACATTATAGTTACTCCACAATAATGACCTAATTCAAATCAAATCAAAGTTTATTTGTCACATGCGCCGAATACAACAGGTGTAGACCTAACAGTGAAATGTTTACTTAGAGGCTCTAACCAATAGTGCAAAAAAGGTGTACAATAGGTAAGTAAAGAAATAAAACAATAGTAAAAAGACAGGCTACATACAGTAGAGAGGCTATAAAGTAGCGAGGCTACATACAGACACCGGTTAGTCAGGATGATTGAGGTAGTATGTACATGTAGATATGGTTAAAGTGACTATGCATATATGATGAACAGAGAGTAGCAGTAGCGTAAAAGAGGGGTTGGCGGGTGGTGGGACACAATGCAGACAGCCCTGTTAGCCAATGTGCGGGAGCACTGGTTGGTCGGCCCAATTGAGGTAGTATGTACAGTGGGGCAAAAAAGTATTTAGTCAGCCACCAATTGTGCAAGTTCTCCCACTTAAAAAGATGAGAGAGGCCTGTAATTTTCATCATAGGTACACTTCAACTATGACAGACAAAATGAGAGTAAAAATCCAGAAAATCACATTGTAGGATTTTTTATGAATTTATTTGTAAATTATGGTGGAAAATAAGTATTTGGTCAATAACAAAAGTTTATCTCATTACTTTGTTATATACCCTTTGTTGGCAATGACAGAGGTCAAACGTTTTCTGTAAGTCTTCACAAGGTTTTCACACACTGTTGCTGGTATTTTGGCCCATTCCTCCATGCAGATCTCCTCTAGAGCAGTGATGTTTTGGGGCTCTTGCTGTGCAACACGGACTTTCAACTCCCTCCAAAGATTTTCTATGGGGTTGAGATCTGGAGACTGGCTAGGCCAATCCAGGACTTTGAAATGCTTCTTACGAAGCCACTCCTTCGTTGCCCGGGCAGTGTGTTTGGGATCATTGTCATGCTGAAAGACCCAGCCACGTTTCATCTTCAATGCCCTTGCTGATGGAAGGAGGTTTTCACTCAAAATCTCACGATACACGGCCCCATTCATTCTTTCCTTTACACGGATCAGTCGTCCTGGTCCCTTTGCAGAAAAACAGCCCCAAATCATGATGTTTCCACCCCATGCTTCACAGTAGGTATGGTGTTCTTTGCATGCAACTCAGCATTCATTGTCCTCCAAACACGACGAGTTGAGTTTTTACCAAAAAGTTATATTTTTGGTTTCATCTGACCATATGACATTCTCCCAATCTTCTTCTGGATCATCCAAATGCTCTCTAGCAAACTTCAGACGGGCCTGGACATGTACTGGCTTAAGCAGGGGGGCAAGTCTGGCACTGCAGGATTTGAGTCCCTGGCGGCGTAGTGTGTTACTGATGGTAGGCTTTGTTACTTTGGTCCCAGCTCTCTGCAGGTCATTCACTAGGTCCCCCCGTGTGGTTCTGGGATTTTTACTCACCGTTCTTGTGATCATTTTGACCCCACGGGGTGAGATCTTGCGTGGAGCCCCAGATCGAGGGAGATTATCAGTGGTCTTGTATGTCTTCCATTTCCTAATAATTGCTCCCACAGTTGATTTCTTCAAACCAAGCTGCTTACCTATTGCAGATTCAGACTTCCCAGCCTGGTGCAGGTCTACAATTTTGTTTCTGGTGTCCTTTGACAGCTCTTTGGTCTTGGCCATAGTGGAGTTTGGCGTGTGACTGTTTGAGGTTGTGGACAGGTGTCTTTTATACGATAACAAGTGCCATTAATACAGGTAACGAGTGGAGGACAGAGGAGCCTCTTAAAGAAGAAGTTGCAGGTCTGTGAGAGCCAGAAATCTTGTTTGTAGGTGACCAAATACCTTTTTTCCACCATAATTTGCAAATGTGATATTCAGGATTTTTTTTCTCATTTTCTCTGTCATAGTTGAAGTGTACCTATGATGAAAATTACAGGCCTCTCTCATCTTTTTAAGTGGGAGAACTTGCACAACTGGTGGTTGACTAAATACTTTTTTGCCCCACTGTACATGAATGTATAGTTAAAGTGACTATGCATATATGATAAACAGAGAGTAGCAGTAGCGTAAAAAGAGTGTTTGGGGGGGTTAGGGGGGTTAGGGGGTGGGGCACACAATGCAAATAGTCCGAGTAGCCATTTGATTACCTGTTCAGGAGTCTTATGTCTTGGGGGTAAAAACTGTTGAGAAGCCTTTTTGTCCTAGACTTGGCACTCCAGTACCGCTTGCCATGCGGTAGTAGAGAGAACACTCTATGACTGGGGTGGCTGGGGTCAGCCCCTGTGATGTACTGGGCCGTACGCACTACCATCTGTAGTGCCTTGCGGTCAGAGGCCGAGCAATTGCCGTAACAGGTAGTGATGCAACCAGTCAGGATGCTCTCGATGTTGCAGCTGTAGAACCTTTTGAGGATCTCAGGACCCATGCCAAATCTTTTTAGTTTCCTGAGGAGGAATAGGCTTTGTCGTGCCCTCTTCATGACTGTCTTGGTGTGTTTGGACCATTCTAGTTTGTTGTTGTGGACACCACGGAACTTGAAGCTCTCAACCTGCTCCACTACAGCCCCGTCGATGAGAATGGGGGCGTGCTCGGTCCTCCTTTTCCTGTAGTCCACAATCATCTCCTTAGTCTTGGCTATGTTGAGGGATAGGTTATTATTCTGGCACCACACGGACTCCTCCCTGTAGGCTGTTTCGTTTGTGATCAGGCTTACCACTGTTGTGTCGTCTGCAAACTTAATGATGGTGTTGGAGTAGTGCCTGGCCATGCAGTCGTGGGTGAACAGGGAGTACAGGAGGGGACTGAGCACGCACCCCTGTGGAGCTCCAGTGTTGAGGATCAGCGTGGCAGATGTGTTGCTACCTACCCTCACCACCTGGGGGCGGCCCGTCAGGAAGTCCAGGATCCAGTTGCAGAGGGAGGTGTTTAGTTCCAGGATCCTTAGCTTATTGATGAGCTTTGAGGGTACTATGGTGTTGAACGCTGAGCTGTAGTCAATGTGGATCTGTTTGAGCAGTATGTAATTTGGAGTGTGTCTAGTGTTTCTGGGATAATGGTGTTGATGTGATCCATTACCAACCTTTCAAAGCACTTCATGGCTACGAACGTGAGTGCTACAGGTCTGTAGTCTTTAGGCAGGTTGCCTTTGTGTTCTTGGGTACAGGGACAATGGTGGTCTGCTTGAAACATGTTGGTATTACAGACTCAATCAGGGACATGTTGAAAATGTCAGTGAAGAAACCTGCCAGTTGGTCAGCACGTGCCCAGAGCACAAGTTCTGGTAATCTGTCTGGCCCCGCAGCCTTGTGTATGTTGACCTGTTTACAGGTCTTACTCACATCGGCTACAGAGAGCGTGATCACACAGTCGTATGGACCAGCTGATGCGCTCATGCATTTCTCAGTGTTGCTTGCATCGAAGCGAGCATAGAACTGATTTAGCTCATCTGGTAGGCTCGTGTCACTGGGCAGCTCGCAGCTGTACTTCCCTTTGTAGTCTGTAATAGTTTGCAAGCCCTGCCACATAAGACGAGCGTTGGAGCCGGTGTAGTGTGATTCAATCTTTGCCCTGTATTGACGCTTTGCCTGTTTGATGGTTCTTCGCAGGGCATAGCAGGATTTCTTGTAAGCTTCCGGGTTAGAGTGCCGCAAGCTCTACCTTTTAGCTCAGTGCATATGTTGCCTGTAATCAATGGCTTCTGGTTGGGGTATGTATGTACAGTCACTGTGGGGACGACGTCCTCGATGCACTTATTGATAAAGCCAGTGACTGATGTGGTGTACTGTTCATTGCCATCGGAAGAATCGCGGAACATGTTCGAGTCTGTGATAGCTAAACACTCCTGTAGTTTAGCATCTGCTTCATCTGACCACTTTTTTTATAGACCGAGTCACGGGTGCTTCCTGCTTTCATTTTTGCTTGTAAGCAGGAATCAGGAGGATAGAGTTGTGGTCAGGTTTACCAAATAGAGGGCGAGGGAGAGCTTTGTACGCGTCTCTGTGTGTGGAGTACAGGTGATCTAGAATTTGTTTCCCTCTGGTTGCACATTTAACATGTTGATAGAAATTTGGTAGAACTGATTGAAGTTTCCCTGCATTAAAGTCTCCGGCCACTAGGAGCGCCGCCTCTGGGTGAGTTGTTTCCTGTTTGCTTATTTCCTTATACAGCTGTCTGAGTGTGGTCTTAGTGCCAGCATCTGTCTGTGGTGGTAAATAAACAGCCATGAAATGTACAGCTGAAAACTCTCTAGGCAAGTAGTGTGGCCTACAATTTCTCACAATATACTCTACTTCAGGCGAGCAAACTCTAGAGACTTCCTTAGATTTCGTGCACCAGCTGTTGTTTACAAATATGCACAGACCGTCCCCCCCTCGTCTTACCGGAGTGTGCTATACAATCTTGACGGTGCAGCGTGTATCCCGCTAGCTGAATATCCATGTCATCATTCAGCCACGATTCCGTGAAACAGGATATTACAGTTTTTGATGTCCAGTTGGTAGGATATTCGTGATCGTACCTCATCTAATTTATTGTCCAATGATTGCACGTTGGTTAGTAGTGTTGACGGTAACGGCAGCTTTCCCAGTCGCCTTCGCCGGATCCTGACCAGGCATCCGGCTCTTTGTCCTCTATACCTGCGTCGCTTCCTTTTGCAAATAACGGGGATGTCGGTCCTGTGGGGTGTTTGGAGAATGTTTTGTGCGTCGTCTTTGTTGTAGAAGAAATCTTTGTCTAATCCGAGGTGAGTGATCGCTGTCCTGATATCCAGAAGCTCTTTTTTGCCATAAGATATGGTTGCAGAAACATTATGTACAAAATAAGTTACAAATAACACGAAAAAGAACACATAATAGCACAATTGGTTGGGTGTCCGCAAAACTGCTGCCATTCCTTCCAGCGCCATTTTAACACTCCTGACATAGTGAAAAGAAGGAAGCCTGTACAGAATACAAATATTCCAAAACATGCATCCTGTTTGCAATAAGGTACTATAAAACAGAAAAAAACGTTGGCAAAGAAATTAACATTTTGTCCTGAATATTTGGGCCAAACCCAACACAACACATAACTGAGTAACTGCCTCCCTATTTCCAAACATGGTGGTGGCTGCATCGTGGTATGGGTATGCTTGACATTGGCAAAGACTGGGGAGTTTTTCAGGATAAAAAGAAACGGGATGGGGCAAAATCCTAGAGGAAAACCTGCTTCAGTCATGTAAGGGAATTTTTATGTTTGTGCTTTTCTGATAACTAACTATCTAATGCAAGTAGCTGACTGTACAAATCTTCTCTATCAGTAGCTGCAATTTGGCAGTAGGACAAGACCTTGTTTTGAGAACGAACTAAATATATCTCAGTTTCAAGGTCTCAGCTTAGAGAGAAGAAACCTTGTGAGGTATTGGTCTGTCAGATGTTATGAACCAGTATTTGTTGGTCACATGAATTAAATAAAATGGTAATGATTAATTAATTATGCTAAATCATGCAAATATAACTTGTCTGTGCATAGCCATATATAGCCAGCAGCATGCCACCCTGCATCCCACTTCTGAAGCTAAGTAAGGTTGGTCCTGGTTGGTCCCTAGATGGGAGACCAGATTCTGCTGGAAGTGGGGTTGGAGGGCCAGTAGGAGGCATTCTTTCCTCAGGTCTAAAAAATATGTATTTATCTCAATGACCCAGGGCAGTGATTGATACTGCCCTGTGTAGGGTGCTGTCTTTCGGATGGGACATTAAATTTGATTTGATTTAAACAGGTGTCCTGACTCTGAGGTCATTAAAGATCCCCTGGCTAAACTCCCAAGCTGTCCCTCATACAGTCACCTAATCATCTCCAGCCTACAATTGTCTCATTCATCCCCCTCCTCTCCCCTGTAACTATTCCCCAGGTCGTTAATGTAAATGAGAATGTGTTCTCAGTCAACTTACCTCGTAAAATAATGGATAAATAAAAAATAAAACAACTGCTGGGACTGCCCATTCAGAGTTTCTTATTGACATTTAAATTTTTTTTTTTTTTATTGAGCTCCCAAGTCATTCCTATGTTGGCCTATTGAATTTCCAACCAAAAAGCGCCCAGATTGCAGTACCTATGGCTTCCACTGGATGTCAACAGTCTTTAGAAAAGGTTTCAGGCTTGTTTTTTGAAAAATGAACAAGTAGTTGTAGTTTTTCCAAGTTGTCCCTCATTAGGACTCTAGTCTTGTGGCGTGGGTGAATGAGGGCGCGCACTTCGTTATTTATCTCCGGTATTGAACATACTACATTCCGTCTTAAATTGTTTCATTTATTTACATATTAGGGTACCCAAGGATTGATTGGAAATGTTGTTTGACCTGTTTGGACGAAGTTTACCGGTAACTTTTGGGATTCTTTGTCTGCATGTTGAACGGGTTGAACGGGTGGATTACTGAATCAAACGCGCCAACTAAACAGACTTTTTTGGGATATAAAGAAGGACTTTATGGAACAAAACAACCATTTGTTGTGTAGCTGGGATTCTTGGGATTGCAAACAGAGGAAAATCTTCAAAGGTAAGTGATTTATTTTATCGCTTTTTCTGATTTTTATGACGCTCTGCTGGTTTGGAAAATATTTTTATTACTCTAGGTGTATGCGGGGCGCTGTCCTCCGACAATCAAATGCTATGCTTTCGCCATAAAGCCTATTGTAAATTGGAAAAGTGGTTTGATTACCAAGATTCTAAGCTAAAGAATGATGTGTGACACTTGTATTTTCATGAATGTTTAATATTAGGATTTTTGTCATTTGAATTTCGCCCTCTGCAACTTTACCGGATGTTGTCGTAGTGGAACGCTAGCGGGACACCTAGCCCAAAGAGAAGACTAGAGTGAGGGCGTAACGGTACCATGAAAAGCCCCGCTGACACCTGTCTTTAGGCATTTAGAAATGTCTTTGTGGTCTGCAGCCACTAAATAAATAACTCAAGGTATTTTTGAGTATGTGGTGTTATTTATATGTATAGTGAGTAGCAGCAAGAAAACTGATTACCGAGTGTGTTTAGGAATAATACTAAGTGAATGTGGATGTGAAAGTTGTGTGACTGTGAGATATGGGATGTTAAGAAAGATTGGTATTTGGATAACAAGAGCTGATTGCGCCTCCCGAGTGGCGCAGTAGTCTAAGGCACTACATCGCATCTGTGCCACGAGAGATTCTGGGTTCAAGTCCAGGCTCTGTCGCAGCCGGCCGTGACCGGGAGACCCATTGGGCGGCAGACAATTGGCCCAGCATTGTCTGGGTTAGGGGAGGGTTTGGCCGGCAGGGATGTCCTTGTCCCATCGCGCACTAGCGACTCCTTTGGCGGGCCGGGCACAGTGCACAGACACGGTCGCCTGGTGCACAGTGTTTCCTCCAACACATTGGTGCGGCTGGCATCTGGGCATTGTGTCAAGAAGCAGTGGGCATTGTGTCAAGAAGCAGTGCGGCTAGGTTGGATTGTGTTTCGGAGGACGCACGGCTCTGTAGAAGAGTTGCAGCGATGAGACAAGACTGTAACTACCAATTGGATACCACAAAATTGAGGAGAAAAAGGGGTAAAAGTAAAAAAAAATATATATATAAAAAAACAAAAAAACAAGAGCTAATTCAAATTTTGAGAATATATGGATTTAAATGATTTACTATTAAGATAATAAGATTGAAATGTGGATAATAAGAGGAATGAAATTGAGCTATTAAGTATTGAGTGAATGAGAGCTGTCATGTGTGAAAGAGGTGAAGGAATGCCACAACCAGTTCTGTGTGAGCTGACTTCTCCAGTTCTGTGTGAGCTGATCTGTAACATTATCTAGCGGTATGTCCAACACCGCCGTTGGATCTACAGGTAGAGTATAACATGTCTCAGAAATCAGATACTGAACATGTCTCAGAGGACAACGTCTCGTTAGGAAAGAGGATAACGTCTCGTTCAAAATGAGGATAGCATGTCTCATTAGTAACGAGGGTAACATGTCTCTGAGGATAACATGTCTCATCAGTGGAGTTTGATGTATAACGTTATTATGTATGGAGATATGAAAGAAGAGAGAACTATTTCCGAATATGCTGTTAAACAGAGCTAGTGTAAATATCTAAACCCCTGTATGAATAGAACACTCATCTTGATGAGGAATTTGTGATGTAACACAAATGTAAAATGGTTATTATGATGATCTGATGAGGTAAGAATAGAAAAATAATATTATGCAACTAGCACACCCACACATTGACGTACGTAAGTGGTGAAAAAAGTATTCTGAGGAATGTTCAGAGTGGTCCTTTTATGGATAAGTTTAAAGCATTGTACGGGACTTGACTTTCCCTGACCAATAGAACTAATGAACGCTTAGAAGATTTCCTCCACCCTGGTAATGCATTTTGAAATAAGCCCATATACCCTGTTAAATAGAATCAATGAATGTTGAACATGATTTTCTGTTAACTAAACTTAAAAGGCTACAATTTATTGTACTCCCGATGGAGTTTTCGTTGCTATCCCAAAGGATGACGTTCTAAACCATTCTCAGGTGCCAGACTTATTATGGACGGAGAGGGACATCTACTGGGGACTGAGACAGTTCCAACCCAGTTAATACATATGGATCCCTCCAAGGCATTACATATGAATCTTAAAATAACAGACATTTAATAAATATTGAAGCAGAAAATTAATACCCAACAGAGATTGGTAACATAAAAATATAGTCACTTTTTGAAGGTATACTAAAATGAAAACAATGCCTTCCAATATGGAGAAAGTTATGATGTTTGTTTTGTTTTAACCCTTGCAATAGGGGGAAAAGCATAACATTGTTTGAGAGTGATCCGATTTCTTCTACTGGAAAGAGTAGAAGGGTTTTAGTTGATGGAGACTAGTGAAAGTAACAAAGTGAATGATAATTGGCTTTAAGATAGCAATCCAATAATGCAATATTATAGTCATTTGAAGGAGTATAACAGAGGGATTGAGCATTGAGACTAATTTTAAATGAGAGGCTGCTCACTCTTTAAGGCCTGGTCCACTGCTCTTGTGTTTAAATCATCTGTTGTTTGTGATTAGAGATAACCTTCTGGTGGAACAATTAATAGCCGCCAGTACACACTGAACTCAAACAGGCAGTAAGAGACACAGTGGGGAAATTTTGGACAGTTTGTACATGATTGTACACTACCGTTCAAAGGTTTGGGGTCACTTGGAAATGTCCTTGTTTTTGAAAGACAAGCACATTTTATGTCCATTAAAATAGCATCAAATTGATCAGAAATACAGTGTAGACATTGTTAATGTTGTAAATGATTATTGTAGCTGGAAACGGAAGATTTTTTAATGGAATATCTACATAGGCATACAGAGGTCCATTATCAGCAATCATCATTCCTGTGTTCCGATGGCACGTTGTGTTAGCTAATCCAGGTTTATCATTTTAAAAGGCTAATTGATCATTAGAAAACCATTTTGCAATTATGTTAGCAGAGCTGAAAACTGTTGTTCTGATTAAAGAAGCAATAAAACGGGCCTTCTTTAGACTAGTTGAGTATCTGGAGTATCAGCATTTGTGGGTTCGATTACAGGCTCAAAATGGCCAGAAACAAATAACTTTCTTCTGAAACTCGTCAGTCTATTCTTGTTCTGAGAAATGAAGGCTATTCCATACGAGAAATTGCCAAGAAACTGAAGATCTCATACAACGCTGTGTACTACTCCTTTCACAGAACAGCGCAAACTGGACCTAACCAGAATAGAAAGGAGTGGGAGGCCCCGGTGCACAACTGAGCAAGAGGACAGACGCCTCTCAAGTCCTCAACTGGTAAATTATGATATACTGGTATTGATGCAGGGACAGGTTTGGGTTTTTACTTGACCTTCTATACCGGTATTTCAATGTTTGGTTTGTTAAATGTGATACGCCATATGTAATGTCCATTTTGAGATTACTTCGCTACTTGAGTCATCTCTCTCCGCGCCACTTTCCACTGACCTAGCCACGCCCCCTGTCACTCAAGGAGCATATTTGATGTTCTTCAACCACGAGACACTTGCGTTCGACCTGCATGGTCAATGTAGCAAATTCAAGTGTTGATGATAACAATGCTATTTTCACTTTGCTTCTTAATATAAATCCACTAGCGTTCTATGTCACTATTAGTTTGTGCTGCTTACATCAGCAAATAACTAGTTTGTATTTTCTTAGCAAATAGCCCTAAATCTTGTGAGAGGCTAATTGTTACCGGCTAATAGCTAGGTAGCTAATAAAGGTACTGAGTAAGAGCAAACGTAGCTAGCTAAATACAGCCGGAAAAGAACTAAATCAGCATGTTGTTTGTGAAACAGTATCTTCTAAATCAAAGAGAAATATGCAAAGCATGAACATGTTAACATGAAGTAACGAAAAACATGCAATGTAGCCAAAGTAGGGTCCCCTAGGAAACACGTATCAACACTTACGTTCCTACACTGTCACAAATCCTCCCTGGCATTTTATTTCGTTGTCATCTCAAACAACACTATTCAAAGTGCCCACTATTATATTATAACGATTGAATTAGATTAGTCATTCTATTTCCATGATTCCAACAGTTTTGCTCTAATGCGCAAGTCAAATCGCAATTGCAACATTTGGTTAAAAATAAAATAGGTGCAGCCCTTACGTGGCAGTTCGGAAATTATCTAAATTGAGCGGTGGTGTAAAGTACTAAAGTAAAAATACTTTCAAGTACTAAAGTCGTTTTTTTTTGTATCTGTACTTTACTATTTATATTTTTGACAACTTTTACTTTTACTACATTCCTAAAGACAATACTGTACTTTTTACTCCATACGTTTCCCTGACACCTAAAAGTACTCATTACATTTTGAATGTTTAGCAGGACAGGAAAATGGTCCAATTCGTGCACTTGTCAAGAGAACATCCCTGGTCATCTACTGACTCTGATCTGGCAGACTCACTAAACACAAATGCTTAGTTTGGAAATTATGTCTGAGTGTTGGTGTGCCCCTGGCTATCCGTAAAAAACAAGAAAATGGTGCCATCTGCTTTGCTTATTAAATAAGGAATTTGACATTTGTATACTTTTACTTTTTATACTTATGTACATTTTATCAATTACATTGACTTTTGATACTTAAGGATATTTAAAACCAAATACTTTGACTTTTACTCAAGTAGTATTTTACTGCATGACTTTCACTTTTACTTTAGTCATTTTCTATTAACATATCTTTACTTTGACAATTGGGTACTTTTTCCACCACTGCAATTGAGTGCAGGAAATGCAGAAATTATAAAAGTGCTGAAATTTGTTTTGGTTGAAGTTGAATTGAACAGTATAAAACAATCGGAATGGAGAAAGACTCATTGAAATCACATAGAATGTATGTGTTGCAACCCTAGGATCACTCTTTAGCAAATGTGGAACTTTATTATTCAAAAACAAAAAATACAGTCAAATACCGTCATACCACCGGCCTGAGAAGGGAAACATGAAAAGATGGTGAAATCAGGTGATTAGTAAGGAGGACCCCACAAACTGGGCAAGCGGAGTAGGAGGTTCCTGGTGGAGAGCAGTGGCGATCCGCTTGCTCCTTCTGACGGCGGGCTGGAGTCTCATGTGGGCATTGTTCCATAACTCTTCTGCACACCTGAACCACTTCGGCCTGGCGCAGAGTAAGGGCAGGCTGATAACCCAGAACATACTGGAAAGGAGTCAGCCCAGTGGAGGAGTGTCGTAATGAATTATGGGCGTATTCTGCTAAAGGAAGGAATCGGGCCCACTCCCCCTGCATGTCCTGGCAGTGACTCCCTCAGGAATCTCCCCAGCTCCTGGATCATCCTCTCCCCTTGCCCGTTAGACTGAGGTCGGTACCCAAAAGTGAGGTGGACAATGACTCCCAGCTTCTCTATGATGGCTTTCCAAACATGGGACTTGAATTTGGGGCCGCGGTAAGAAATTATGTCCTCCGGGAGGCCATAGTAACGGAAGACCTGCTGGAACAATGCCTCAGCGACCAGGAGAGTGGTAGGTAGACCAGAGAGGGATTAAACAGCAGGATTTAGAGAATCTGTCAACAACCAGAATAGTGGTAAAACCATCAGTAGGGGGAGATCCGCGAGGGGAAGCCTTCAGAAGGGGAAGCCTATGGATAGATGTGACCAAGGCCGCTGAGGCACGGGAAGGTTGTTTCGCTGCAAGAGCATAAGTTGTTTCGCTGCAAGAGCATGCCGGGGAGTTTTGGATTGAGTACATACTGAACATTACATTGGTATACAGTATACATGTATTTCATATGGATCACATCTGAGATGAGCAATTTACTGAAAGTACCAATGCAGCCATTTTTAATCTCAACATCAAATTATTTCTGGGTAACATTACTGTGGATGTTTTCATTTAAAATGGGCAAAAATAAACTCTTTAGGAAAGAGCAATCTCTACAAATAATTAGCTGGGAGTGGTATGAGAAAACTGATATTAGCAGAGGTTTGGAACTCTTATTGGTCTATTAAGCAATTTACCGGCAGCCCAAACTAGTGGAAATATCAAATACAGGATGATCGTGTTTTTGACTGCACTGGGCCTTTAAGCTCATTCTTCTACCTTTACACAAGTATATCCTCAAGTTACTATTGAAACAGTGTCTTATTTTGGTTGCTTGGTTTAGACCTATCCTCCACCATCACCACATCCACCCTTCATAAGGCCAAGATATCTCTGTGGTCACCCACCTGACCCAACAGGCTTCAGACATGGAAGAGGTAAATATTAACAGCAGTGAGTCCAGAGGCCTGGCAGGTGTGAAAGGTGAGAGTAACTAACAAATGATTGAGACTTGCGCTGGTGTTGTACTTCACTTGTCACAGATCCACGCAGCAGATATTTGAACATACTGGGCCCGGAATGAAGATCAGCCCAGAGACTGAACGTCCTGTGGTACAGAACGGACCAGCTCCAAGTCCTGTGGTCCAGAACAAACCAACAGTGGAGACCCTGTTTGTGAGGTCCAAGACCAGCAGAAAAGCCTGGCTTGGTTTAGGGCATAAGGCCCACCTCCCAGTTGACACCAAATCTGTAAGATTGTCATTTCTCACACCCTGTCCAGAAAGAGTAGAATAAGATACAGAACCTTTGCCCATTTTGCACACCGAATTGTTTGGCAACGGTTGAGTGATATGGTCGGAGATTGTCATCTTCCACAGGTCGTCTGGGATCAGACACCAAATAGATGGGTGGATAGGAGCTGGAGGCAAACTTTCATTAAAATAAAACTTGTATTTGAATGGTGAGCATTTCATAGAGTATGTTTAGATGTAAATTGCATTGATATTTCATTTGAGCAAGCGTTTACCAATAGGGATGTACCTCCCCTTCACCAGTGGGGAACAGGCTGTGTCCTCCCATGGGTAACAATAGTAGCATGTACTCTGAAGAATGACAGGTTAAAGTCTCAACTGAATCCTACATGAGGCTTAACTCCTCATACTGCATCAGCCAATCATGGCTCTGCCTGGTGTTCAACACCCAACATCAGCCGTTTGTGCTCGACCATTTAGCCTGGGAATACACAATTGAATATTTTATCTATGTTTTGAATGCTGGGCACTGCCGCGTACAATATGTGCATGTTACGTAGTAAATACAGTGTGGTGTAGACTACAGGAACCCCAATTTAAAAAAATAAAAGTGCTGGAAGCGTCAAGCTTACCAATAACCCACCAATTTGACAGCACATATTGTAATAAAGTTTATTTACAGGCTGTAATAGAACAAAGAAATGTCTGTACACTTGTGAAGTTGGGAGGGACTACAGGACACATAGAAAAAGAAAGACAGGAAACGAGGACATTTAAAAGTTGAAAGTGCTTTGGTTCTCAGGGATCTGGAAAGCGTAGCCGTCAGTTGTGATTTCCGGAGCAACAGTCTCATCCTCTTCATCCTGAAAGCAAGACAGATGGTGTCACCAGAACAATAGTTTGAATTGCAACTGGCCCGCGTTTCACTCAACAAAGCTGTTCTCTACCAAGCTGCTGCACCATACCAATAACACATGTTCACATTATTGCGACTGTAAAAGGCTACAAGGTCAGATGTGAAAAGGCCAACTTGGGGAATAAAACCCAGCTCATCTTCAATGTCTCCTTGAATGGACCTGAAGGAGACGAGCTAAAGAGTAAATAAGTGTATATGGACTTAGTCATTGCTTGGTAAATGCCTCACCTCGCCAGAGAAGTACTTCTCAATGAGACTGAGAGATGCCTTGTAGACCATCTCGTTCTCGTGGGACTGCAGAGCCTCGATCCTGTCCAGGCCGCCACACTCCTCGATCATCACGCACAGCTTCTCCACCTCGCCGATCTTCTCTCCTGCCTGAGAGCATGAGTCACTTATTATGGGCTTTTACACACAAAACCATTTCTAATTTTAAACCAATAAACATAAGTCAAATTTGAAAATAGCAGAGCAATGCTAAAACATGAATGTCTCAACAACCGGGCTATGGGAGATACTTGGAGTGGTAGCTCCCATGCATAAATCGCAGAGATTAATATTTGCCAGTCAATCAAAACCCACAGATCAGCACAGTCCAGCTGTCTCTAGGAACCACAAGGCAAACGGTCAGTGTTCTAGGGTGCTCATTAGCCATAATGTGTTACTGATAGAATTCTGGGTTGCAATAGGAACCTCTTGACCTTCATACTGAGCACGTCATGAGACTTAATTAAAAGCACCACCCATCGTCTCTTCTCACACACCAGAAACCGACTTACCAAGAAGATGTTGGTTATGGCATCCAGAATGACCAGGATGGTCTTGCTGTCCTTGGCAGAGAGCAAGTTGAGCAGGGGCTCCAGCACGTTGGCCTGGACCAAGTGTATCACCTGCTCCACCGTTCCCCCGCTGGTGTAGTTGGTGATAGCCCACACCGCCTCCTTCTGAGTCTTATAGTCTGCCTGGTTGAAGAAATAGACGAGGCAGGGTCAAAGAGATAGCAAGGACTCATCTTTGTATTTGTGCCATTATAGTGTCTATGACAGCACGGTCATCGAGGCAATATCCACCAGAGTAGTACATTTCCTTCACGATTTGTTGATCATTCCTGATGACCCAGTTGGACATGACACCAACAGGGTAACCAGGAGGGATCAGCCAATGAAATCCCACCCAGTCAAGTACATTCAAATTGTGGGAGCTCTCAATGGCGCTGCCCATGCTAACACAGCATTTTGGCCACTAGAGGCCTCCATCACTCTATGGGCAGGGCTCCCTTCATGTATAGACTCATTCACAGCTTTCATTTCTGCTGTCGGCAAGGAGTGCTGATGTTTGTGGAGCAGCACAAGACATAAACCAGGCGTAAGGTCAGTAGGCATGAAACTGAACAGTCAAAACAGAGAGGTAAAATCTGGGGCTGCATGTAGCAACCATCTAGGATCAGGTCCTAAAAGGACAAATCAACCTAGTCCACCAGCTTGATGCATACTAGCCCACGAACCCTTGTCATACCTTTTTGAGAACGTCCACCAGCAGTGGCACAAGGCCGGCATTGACGACTTCCTGGATCTGGGTGTCCTTGCCAGCCGTGACGTTGGACAGGGTCCAGGCCGCCTCCTTCTGGATGTTGGACTTGTGGTGGCGGAGAAGCGCAGGGAACATTGTCAGCGCGCCGGAGTTCAACACGCACTGAGTCTGCTCATCTGTGCCAGTCACAATGTTACCCAGCGACCTCAGAGAGGGAGTCTGGGAAAAGGCTTGGGGATTAGGATGCAAGCTTCACAATTGATTGATGTCTGACAACAGGCTTTCTTCAGCAACTTGGAATGTCTCAACAACCGGGCTATAGAAGCTACTTGAAGTGGTAGCTCCCATGCATAAATCACAGAGATTAATATTTGCCAGTCAATCAAAACCCACAGATCAGCACAGTGCAGCTGTCTCTAGGAACCACAAGGCAAACAGACAGTACAGGGACAATAAAAAAAAAGCCTAGTAACCGCGACATACCACGATGGTGAGCTCCCCGGAGCCGAGCAGCTGGACGAGGCGGGGCACCAGGCCGGACTGCACTACCACCTCGATGCGCTCGTTAGGGCCGTCAGTCAGGTAGGACACCGCCCAACAGGTGTCAGCCAGCACCTCCTTGTCGTTGTGATGGAGCAGGCACACCAGCGTGGGCAGCAGTAACTGCACGGCCGCCAATGGCGGGGCAGGGTTCTTGTTCCGACACAGGTTGGACAACGTCCATGTCACATTCCTCAGGTAACCAGACTAGAGGGAGCAGGGAGATGTCTTTAGAGATCAATAAGCCACAGTTATCAGCTATATTTAGATTTATGGATGCATCAAATTGAGGTAATGTGCCAAGATAAGAAAGCTAAAGCAGTCAACTGTATATAGCACGATATCATAAATACAGTTGAAGTCAGAAGTTTACATACACAGTCACCAACTACATTTAAACCCGGTTTCACATCCTGACATTTAAGCCTAGTAAAAATTCCTGTCTCATGGAAGTTAGGACCACCACTTTATTTTAAGAAATGTGAAACGTTAGAATAGGAGAATGATTTCAGCTTTGATTTCTTTCACCACATTCCCAGCAAGTCTGAAGTTTACATACACTCAATTAGTATTTATTTGGTAGCATTCGATTTAAATTGTGAAACTTGGGTCAAACGTTTTAGGTAGCCTTCCCACAATACGCTGGGTGAATTTTGGCCCATTCCTCCTGACAGAGCTGGAGTAACTTAGTCGGGTTTGTAGGCCTCCTTGCTCCACACTTTTTCCAGTTCTGCACACAAATTTTCTATAGTATTTAGGTCAGGGCTTTGTGATGGCCACGCCAATACCTTGACCTTGTTGTCCTTGAGCCATTTTGCCACAACTTTGGAAGTATGCTTGGGGTCACTGTCCTTTTGGAAGACCCATTTTGAGCCAAGCTTTAACTTCCTGATGTCTTGAGATGTTGCTTCAATATATCCACATCATTTTCCTTCCTCATGCTGCCATCTAATTTGTGAAGTGCACCAGTCCCTCTTGCAGCAAAGCACCCCCACAACATGCTGCCACCTCTGTGCTTCACAGTTGGGATGGTGTTCTTCGGGCTTGCAAGCATCCCCTTTTTACTCCAAACATAAATGGCCATTATTGCCAAACAGTTCTATTTTTGTTTCATCAGACCAGAGGACATTTCTCCAAAAAGTACAAACTTTGTCCCCATGTGCAGTTACAAACTGTAGTCTGGCTTTTATTGGTACACACCCAATTGACTGATATTAGAAGCTTCTAAACCATGACGGTTTAAAGACACAGTCAACTTAGTCTAAGTAAACTTCTGACCCACTGGACGTGTGATACAGTGAAATAATCTGTAGTCTAATCAATTGTAGGAAAAATTGTGTCATGCAAACAGTTGATGTCCTAACCGACTTGCCAAAACTATAGTTTGTTAACAAGAAATGCGTGGAGTGGTTGAAAAAAAACGGTTTTAATGACTCCAACCTAAGGGCATTTTAACTTCCGACTTCAACTGTAGCTGATGACAGAGTGGAATTTCCTGCAGCACTTGCTAACAAATTCCACAACAACCCATAAGCTATTCCTCATTATATGTAAACAGCTTACAGAGAACACAGACAGGTCAGGAGCAGCCAGCAGAGTCAGGAGGGGTTCAATTGCACCGTGCTTGATGACCAAGTCCCTATAGATGGAGCCATCACCTGAGGAAAAGGGAGGAATCAGGCCAAGTTAAAAATGTGGTCACAGAAGACAGTTGATCCGGCATACAACCAAAGAGTAAGGCTTATTGCAAAAGGTATATTGAACTAAAACACGATCAAGTAGTAATATTTTCAAAAGAATAATGCTAATAAATTGATATTGTTACCTGCCGGGTAGCAATAACCTTTATCAGAATTTCTAGTTCAACAAACAAAGATGTTTGAAAGATACAGGGTTTGACAGGAAGTTATTCCAACAAACACGGGAAAATCTTTCAGATCACTGTTCCTGTACTATCAATGACAATGGCAACAGTCATGCCATAGCCACTTTCGATACAGGTAAAAAAATAAAATAGTGTGCCTTCTCATACCAGCGATGTTTCCCAGGGCCCAGACAGCCTGTTCGCTAATGTGGGGGTGCGGGGACATCACCAGGCTGACGAAGGCGGGGATGGCTCCTCCGGCCACCACTGCGGTGGTTTGGTCAGAGTTTCCAGAGGCGATGTTGGTCAGGGCCCAGGCTGCCTCGAACTGTATGGGAGGACACTCTGCAAGGCCCAAAAAGCTGACAAAGTTTGAGATGAGCCCGGCGCCGATGATGCGATCAATGGGAGGGTGCCTCTCTCTGGACAGCAGCTTCCTGTGGTGAACGGCCAGGTCAAAAGTAACAGTTAGGGACAGACAAGGCAATAGAACAGAAACAGTGATTACTCAAAACCAGTTTCCAATGATACGCTCACTGACTTACCTGGCTGCCTGGGTAGCCTGCACCTGATGATCAAGGCTTTGGCTATTTACGCCGGCCACAATCTCCTCAACCGTCCAGTGCTGTGCAGGCTATGGAAACATGACAGGATTACAGATGAATTACATGACATGCCATCTGTGGAGCATCTGCATGTGTAACAGTATAGCTTCGCACCTCTACCTGGGCTCGAACCAGGGACCCTCTGCACACAGTCGCCCTCGAAGAATCGTTACCCATCGCGCCACAAAAAACGCGGCCCTTGCAGAGCAAGGCTGAAACGTCGCCGATTGAAACGCTATTAGCGCGCACCCCGCAAACTAGCTAGCCATTTCACATCGGTTACACATGCATGTCAATGGAAAAAAGTGACGAATATAAGCGCTAACTAACAGGCCTCAGAGTACAGGACAACAAGGCGCCAAATCAATCTATTGAGAAAATGTCCATATTTGGCCTAACTCACCCATTGTTGATGGCCTGTACACAGTCATAATCCAAAGCTTGCCGTTGCCTGTTTGAGTTTCAAATAAGGGTAGTTACAGTATGGATGCAAAATAATACCTGTGCATTTTGGTCCTTCTCTTGGAGTGGAGACGTAGGCTCATCTGGGCAGATACTGACGTTCCTTCTTTTGAGAAGTTGGTCATCTTTCTTTGCCTTTCGAAGTTCAACGTTGACCTCGACTCTTCTGCGCCTCAATTCCTGCACATAAATAATGTCAAGTTGAAATACTGTAAACTATGTGTCAATCAAGATTAGGCAACAAAGGCGGTATCAACTTACGTTGGTATCTTTGCCCTTGTTTTTGAATTGGGTGATACGATCGGCGTCGTTCGCAGTTGTCGACATTGTTTTCGTTGCTTATTGAACAAGGCGATGACTTCGCTGTAGTATTGATTACTAACGTGATGGGGAAAAGTTCAAATGTTAACTATGTGCGTGCTTAAAAAAAATAAAAAATAAACGTTTTTCCTAGCTAGCAAGACAGTGTCGCTTTCCTGCTGCCCGGCAAACTATAATCTAACGTAGATCACCATGTGGCCGGTTGAAATCGCACAAACTGACCATTTAATCATAACCAGTACACCAGAAAACAAGTAATAATTGTACAATATATCAACGAATATCATTTATATCGAATGCACCCAGTAACTGCTATATTATAACCATTAAAATAAACAATAACTAACAAACGCATGAAGACCAGACTCACCCTGTTCTTGTTCTTACTGGCAATGACGTCTAACGTGAGGCCACCTTTAAATTTCCGGCATTCTCGATCTGTGATTGGCCCATTCGAGTCAAAGCACCTCTTCATTGGCCCTTATTTGAAAAAGTCGGAAATGAGTCGCTAGTGGTGATGCGCTTTTATCGCGAGACGATACCACAGCTTTTCACGAAATTTGACGATATTTGCCTGCGACAAGTCGCAGAGCACAGTAGTTGAGCTAAAATTGGCAGTAAATATGTTGATCATGAAACCAAATATACACAATTCTATAGAACTTTACACACCTTTATCATCATGTTTCTAATTTTATAAACTTCGCCTGCGATAACTGGGAACGTGATGACCCAGTGGCCTAATGGATAAGGCATCAGCCTCCGGAGCTGGGGATTGTGGGTTCGAGTCCCATCTGGGTCGTATTTAGCTTCCGTTTTACGTGAAATGACACAGAAAGAAGTAAATGATAGCAAATGATTGTTAATAGCTACATGGAAGATAAAACCGGGGAATACACTCCGACTCCAAATGTTACTGCATTAAACTATGGAGCCTTGACCCACGAAAATGTACCATACAAATCAATCAAATACGTAGCAATAAGTTTTAATCACAACTTTAATGTTTGAAATCTGCAATACCCCAAGCGTCGCCTCAAAGTTTGTGACATTGTGTCCAAAAGGGGGCAGTGGTTCTATGCGTATGACTTTTACCGGTATCTATGCAGTACGGTGTTGTGTCGAAATCTCCACCCTGCCAGTGTATTAGGCAAAGATATTTATTTATAGACTAATACACATGAAACAAATAGCCAAACCGAAAACTGCAGACATTATAAGTGCCTCCCCGAGATCAAACCGCCCTAAAAATGTTTTAATGAAACGCAGCCTAACGCGATCATTGACAGCTGCCATAAAGGACACGTTTAAAAAAAAATGCTTTCTGCTACTAAGATCAGTGAAATGTAGGCTAAACTGACAACGGAGTGAAGAGCAGAAATCTCAACTCGCAGGCAAGCCGCAGCAATGAAGAATTGAGTGTGTGTGCGTTCTGGCAGAGGGGGAGATTTTCGGCACAACACCGGCACCGGTGTCTGACTGGGCGATTGATCTAGCGGACCTGCTCTCATTTCCGGCAGAGAGGAAGAGGCGAAGCCAAAGGCAATGCTTTGGCAATGTTAACATATGTTTCCCATGCCAACAAAGCCTTTGGAATTGAATTGAATGAATTGGGTCCAAAATCTGTCTTCTCCAGCAGGTGGCATTTAAAAGTTTTTATATGGAGGTCAATGAGCGTGTCGAATTTAGTTAACAAAAAATGTAATGCCTTATTTGCTACGTGTGGATTATTTGATCGAATATACGTTTCGTAATGATTACGTTGTTACGAGTGTACTGACATAAGTAGGACACGTGACATCCTGGCAACTTTGAGAAAAACACATTATATCGGAATTGTGCCTGGTTGTCACTAGTTACTACAGCCACAAAGTAAAAAAACCACGCTTATTTCTAAAATGTCTATTTTTAAAATGTTATTTTAAACCTAACCATTACCACATTGCTAACCTTATGACTAACCTTAACCTTAAATTAAGACCAAAAACAGCATTTTTGTTTTCATTAATATTTATTCTAAACATGTTCTGACTTTGTGGCTGAAGTAACTAGTGGAAACGTTCACACAAGAATCTGTCCCACCTGATCTTGCCTCCTCCCGACTGCCTCCCATTTTTTGAAGACATTTATTTTCACTGTTTGAGCGGGCACTAGAGTATCTGGTCAATATCATGGATAATCTGTATTCAGGATCAAAGCCAAGCCAGTACTTTTCAGAAGCAATTTACATAACAATGGCTAACTGTGAACTTTAAAACCATGTTACTTAAAAAAAATACTGTTCAAATGCGACAGCCTGTGACAATCCGTAATCACTAATAATCATTACCATCAATAATTAGTGGAATTAAAGGCTAAAGTCTGGGCTACGTTTTTTCCAAAGGCCCCACACACAGTAGCCTACTAAAGACCGAAGGGTGTTGCATGGATATAATTCGGAATTTAATAGGACCTCTATGGCTTCATGAATGAAGTGTCTCTGATGTCACGTTGTTTACCTCTGCGTCGGAGTGACACGCCTTCCATTCCAGGCATATAAACCTCAGGAATTCAGAGACACTCCAGCAGACTTCGAAATTGATCCAAAAGTACTTTTCAGGATGACAGTGATTATTCTACTCCTGCTGGTACTTGCGTTGACATTTTCTGAAGCGGAGGACAATGGTAAGTCGAGTAACAATTCTTGCTGCTTTCCAACTGTGTCTAATCACATTTACATTTGACATTTTAAGGAGAAGAATGGTGACAGTGTTATTGTAGATCAGAAGATCCATTAGGAAATAGCAATTGCTTTTAAAACCAATACACTTAAACTTTTTTTTTGTTTTTTTGTATCTATTGTAAATGTGATGACATGGTGATTTTTAAAGCAATCGAAACATTTTCTCAGATGTGCAATAAAGAAATAGATGTATTGGCTTATCAAATCGACATTTGATTTATTTATCACTTGCGCTGGATACAGCTGATGTAATAGACATGACTAAATGCTTGCTTACGAAACTTTCCCAGTGATGCAGAGTGTAAAAATAACAATAAAAAATAGTAAGTAACACACGAGGATTCAAATAAAATACACAAGAAGGGAGCTATATACATACAGTGAGTACCAGTAGCCTACCAGTTCAATGTGCAGAGAGAGGTACGAGGTATTTGAGGAAGATGCAGTACGCACATGAAGTCAAGGTAAAGTGACTAGGCATCCGGATAGATAATAATATGAGTAAAATAAAGAAAAGATTAGCAGCAGAAAATTATGAGTGTAAAAGTGTGTGTTTGTTGGTATGCGTGTGTGCGTTTGTTAGGGTTTTGTGTGGGTGTGACAGTGTAGTGTGTGTGTGTGTGTATATATAACATCTAGCAAGTGTGCGTCGGGTCAGTCAGTGCAAGGTAGAGTCAGTGCAGAGAGTTTGGGATCCAATAATTGACTATTTAGCAGTCTGGCTATTTAGCAGTTTTATGGCTTTGGGGCAGAAGCTGTCTCTCAGCCTGTTGGTTTGAGAGCTCTCTATGGCTTGAGTGTCTGGAGTCCTTGGCATTTTTTCTGACCTTTGACACTGCCTGATATAGTTCCTGGATGGCAGGACTTTATGTATGTATATGTATGGAAGTACATTTTATGATAGATGTAAAAATAAATTGTCTTTCACAAATTAGCCTATACATCTCGGACATATCTAATTCAATCTTTGTATAGGTCACTTTACAAAAATATAATCATCTGAAATGTGCATATCATAAAGCTGGAGTTAACAAAAAGAGTTACATTGTCATAATCTGACAATTTTTTTTACAACTATCATTGTCAGGAAGTTAGATCTAGTTCGTATTACAAAACATACTGCCACTAGAAATGTACGTAGTTTAGCAGACGGTCTTATCCAGAGTGACTTACAGGAGCAAGTAGGGTTAAGTGCCTTGCTCAAGGGCACATAGACACATTTTTCACATAGTCGGCTCGAGGATTCGAATCAGTGATCTTTCAATTACCGGACCAACGTGCTTAACAGCTAGGCTACCTGCCACCCAATAATGTCGATTTTGATCATTGAGGCTACTACGATTAACCTGTTAATGTTTTACTTTACTTTGAAGTGTTTGGCTTGTGTTGGTGTACTGATAACGTCTGGATGAAAATGTCTTTAGAAATAACTATGTAATATCAGTAGATTAGATGGTGAATAGTTCAAACAAAACAACAAAAATCACAATTGAATATGTGCAGTGCATTTAGCATGCTTTAGTTCAGTGCACGCACTCAATTTATTTGAAGTGACCAGGTTAGTCTTATTGAGATGAAATATCTCTTTTACAAGAGACCTGGCCAAATATCATCGCAAAGTTTCGGGACACATTTACAACATAATAAAACGCCGAGCGTTACAGTTTTAAAAGCATACATTTTAAAGATTGAGCAGGCAAGATACTTTGGGGAGGTGTGGTGCATCCTGGGGTCAGAACATTGACAGCCCTCCACTTCATTGTCCACCAAAAGGTTTTACCCTAGCTTTAAACACATTCAAGGACACTAGCACCTGTCATATCATGCCCTTTGGTAGTTCATTCCAAGTGGAAGGGGCAGAGAACTGGATTGCTTTTAAAAACATTTTTTTTACCCAGCTCTGACAGTTAAAAAGAATATTGATAGTCTCAAACTACTGTTTATATTAAAAAGCAGTCAACTGTACTCATAACCTTATGATGGAGGTATGAAAAAGGGGCCATTGATATTATAAAGTTACAATATACTGCTGGGTGTAACTGGATTGTCCTCGCTTGCTTTATCCAGAGCTGTTCTCCGTGATCAGCACCCCCCCTGAGAAGGGCCAGAGTGTTTTACCTGGCCAGAACCAGAGCACGAGGCTAGGGGTCAAAGACCCCTCTCTCCCCATCAACGAGCTCCTGGAAAAGGGCAGCAAAGTCGGGGACTCCAAGTACGCCCTCCACCCCCTTCCCTCGGGGGTCTGGCCCAAGCACAGTGACCCTCGCCCCGGCCTCCACAACAAGAGCAAGAAGGGCCCTAAAAATGACCGCCTGATTGAGCACAACAGCGAGAAGAACCGCGGCGAGGTGAGTCTAGTGCTTCCCAAAATGCCACTGACCGCTGCCACCAACCGCACACAGAAAGTTAGCGTGGACCCTCACCGGGACCCCCACACCAACTTCAACAACCCCCCACAGAGTGACCCGGACAGTCACCCCAACTCCAGACCCAGGGGCCAACCTCACTCGGCCCCCTCCCCTCGCAGGGACCCCTCAACCAGAAAGCTGGACCCGGAGGAGAACCGCCCTGGGGGGAAGTCCAGTCTGTACCAGTCCGGCGGCGCCACCCGGAATAACAGCCGCTCATCTGTGCTCCTCAACCGTCGCTCCTCCAGCCTGCTCTACCATTTCGACATTCTGAAACGAGGTACCGAAAATGACACTACACCCCCACACTATGTATGGTACAAAGTGAGCTGTGACAGTGCGAGACTTCTGCGATTTCGGGATAGTTAGCTAATTACCTCTCCAGCCAAAAATTGCTGCCTACATCCGGAATGAATGTGTCCCTTTGTGTGAAGTCTTGGGGAGTGAGAGGTTTTGATATCAATGCTAAATATGCCTAAGTGAGATCATTTATTATGTAGTAATTAAGGGGCGAGGACGGGGAATGTGGATCCCCCTCCTGCGGAATGCGACGCCTGGGTTCTGTAATGACAACTCTGGTCCTTCTAATGACACTGGAATGAAGTCTGGCTCCACACAAGCAGGCACGGTCGGTCACACTCTCTCCTTCTCATCTCCGTCTCTCTCTTCCTTTCTTTGTCTCCCTCTCTCGCAGAGTCTGACTTCCCTCACGAGGCCGTCTGCATGAGTGAGTGCAGGAAGGAGAAGGAGGAGAGAGAGCACTACTGCTACAGTGAATTTGGTAAGTGTGTGTGTGAACGAGGTTAGACTATTGTATGAAAGTGAGATGGGTGGCCTGGCCACCATCTTCCAGTGATCTCTCCATAAAGACCAAGTGAAGTGAAGGGATGGGAAAAGGGGACAAAATAAGGGTATGACACAATGTCTGGTGTTGTCTATTTGAAACCTGCCAATCACGCTGTAGTTTAGACTTTGGTCATGTAGAGTCTTCTCACCATGGTGCAGGGTGAAGTTGCCTCAAAACGCTGATCTTGGGTCAGTTTTGTTGAGCCTAGATCTGTCCCTATGAGTGCTCTGTGCTACTCTCCACTTTAGAGTTCCAAACAATGACCTTTACTTTCATTTGACCGTTTGCCTTTCCATTTCAGCCGTCAATGGGGTCGTTCACGACATAGACGTGGTGCGTAAGGGGATTAGACTCCTCACACTGATGGTGAGCAGCGATGGCTTCTACAAGATGAGCCGCCTCTACGTCACTCCAGACAGCTTCTTTCTCAAAGTGCGTCTCCTTGTCCTGGACACCTACAAATGTAGCAAGCCTTGTCCTGACATCAAACTAGGTAACTGTCAACTTAAGTAACTAATGAATGCATCCCAAATAGCACCCTATCCCCTAAATCAGGGCACTGCAACCCTGTTCCTAGAGAGCTACCCTCCTGTTGGTTTTCAATCCAACTCCAGTAGCAACTAACCTGATTCAGTTCATCAACCAGCTAATTATTAGAATCAGGTGCGTTAGATTAGTGTTGGAGTGAAAACCTACAGGATGGTAGCTCTCCAGGAACAGGGTTGGAGTGAAAACCTACAGGAAGGTAGCTCTCCAGGAACGGGGTTGGAGTGAAAACCTACAGGATGGTAGCTCTCCAGGAACGGGGTTGGAGTGAAAACCTACAGGAAGGTAGCTCTCCAGGAACGGGGTTGGAGTGAAAACCTACAGGATGGTAGCTCTCCAGGAACAGGGTTGGAGTGAAAACCTACAGGATGGTAGCTCTCCAGGAACAGGGTTGGAGAGCCCTGCCCTATATAGTGCTCTCTGGACAACAGTAGTGCATCATATAGGGCAGGAGTATTCAAGTCCAACCCTGGAGATCTCTTCTATCTGATCATAAATTGCACCCATCTGGAGTCCCAGGTCTAAATCAGTCCTTGATTAGAGGGGAAGAATGGGGGGACAAAAGCAGTGGAACTGGCTTTGCGGTCCAGATTTGAATTTGAGGGATTCCCAATACATTTCTCCATGCTATGTGGTATGCTACTATAGTCAATGGTACTGAACTCATGTCTACCAGTTGAGCAGAGAGACCAAATACTGAATTCACTGACACCCTCTCTACCCCCAATGCTATTCTATAGGTAGCCGGTACATTATAATGGGTCAGATCTACCACCGGAGGCGCCACCTCCCCAACGACCTCCTGGCCCTGCTGGGGGGAAAACTGAAGCCAGGGGATGGCCTCCTCCGTAGCAACAACTACGTCAAGCGCTTCAACAAGAAGAGACACCAGAAAGCCCTGGAGGCCACCCGCTCCAAGTGTAGGTGAAACCAAAACAGACTATCACCCCCCTGCAGTGGCGGAAAAGACATTGCAGTCGTCAACATGAAGTGACTGAGACCTATAACCCCTACAGCATTTCAGCAGAGACGTAGATGGACGAGGCCAATATGTTTGTTTTTTCCGGACCTCCTGCACTTGTCTGTGTCATAATCCAGGTTGAGTGGTAATGTTTTTGCTTGTCTGTCTGTAGTCTTTACCTTGAGGCTTTGCGTCCTCCTTGATAGAAGACACAAGTGGAGTCTATATCAAAGGTTCTCGTCTTTCAAACTCTGCTTGAAGTATTGCCCCATCAGATTTCCTAAATGGATTTTTATTTTATTTCGTTTTCAAACGTTTAGTTAACTAGGCAAGTCAGTTAGAACAAATGATTATTTACAATGACTGCCTACACGGGCCAAACACAGACGACACTTATTATTGTGAATGAGCATAGAGTTGGCTAGAGGGCACACTTAACAAAGATAAAAGATGAGCTCTCTAGTATTTCTCTACTCTAGTCATTTATTAAGATGTCATAGTACTGAAAATGATCATTTATTCATGCCTGGTACTTGAATTGGTCAGATCAGTGCCTCTCAAATTGGTTTATTTTACGATTGAAAAATTCTGCCAGTGAACCCAGAGTTCTGGTTCAATGGAATAATTCAGGTAGAGGACATTTTCATTGGCTAATCCGATGTAAAACAACTTTTCATCAGAATGTTTTGGATGTCCAGTGTCAACACTTGAAGATGGTGTCTGAGCATGTGAATGAAGCCCATATTTACCCTGAGGGAGGAAGACTTCCAACTCCAGCCCCACTATTCACACGAACACACCCACACATCTTCAATTTGGCTTGTTCCAAGTTATCCTAATTATCCATGTTCCAAGTTATCCTAATTATCCATGTTCCAAGTTATCCTAATTATCCATGGGAAAGACGATCTGTTCAGATCTAGATCTAATCACACTGGTGATTCTCCAATGGCAAGTGTCCAATCACATTTCCCCTTTAGCACTTGGTAGGAAACTTTAAAGGACTTCCTATTGCCCGAATATACAATAACAGCAAACTCCTACTTATGCCTGTAAGAAAAGCTGTCAAATTTTCATACTGTTTTTTTTGTGCCTGTCATTTGATTGCAGGAAATGCACTTTTACTGTATGTGAAAAATAAGAGGGGGTGAAAGACTGGAAAAGCATCAACAACAAACCCCAGGGGAGGAAAAGTTGAGAAGACAGAAAAGAGACTAAAATCAACCTATTTTTCTAATATTAAAGATGTGTACAGTTTGAAATATCCAATGGAGAAAACAGACTTCATAAGGGAACCTGGTGGTATTAGTGAGTGTTTTTGTAAATCTAATCAGGGGAATCTGATCCCCAGCGCACCTGGACACACAGGGCTTCAAAAAAGTGCGGCTCTCCTTGCCGGTTCTTTTTGGAGATGGTGGGGTGAAAGCTAATGCCACCTCTGGCCTTTATTTGTTCATACACACACGTGCAAACGCAAACATACACACACACGCGCGCAAACATACACACACACACACATCCGATGGGGCAAAAGCTCAAAGGAGGCATTTGAGAGTGGCAAAGGGAAGGAGAGAGGGAGGAGTGAAGGAGGGAAGGTGAAAAAGAAAGAAGGAAAAGGTTATAGCGCCTTCAGAAAGTATTCACACCCTTTGACTTTTTCCACACTTTGTTGTATTACAAAGTGGGATTAAAATTGATTTAATTGTAATTTTTGGAAGGTGGAAGAATTTAAAAAAACATTTATTACAAATTTATGAAAAATTAAATACTAATATCTTGATTAGGTAAGTACTTAGGTAAGTAAGTCTCTAAGTGCTTTGCACACCTAGATTGTACAATATTTGGCCATTATTCTTTGTAAAATTCTTCAAGCTCTGTCAAGTGTGTTGTTGATCATTGCTAAAAAGCCATTTTCAAGTCTTGCCATAGATTTTCAAGCCAAATTAAGTCAAAACTGTAACTAGGTCACTTAGGAACATTCAATGTCGTCTTGGTAAGCAACCCCAATGTAGATTTGGCCTTGTGTGTTAGGTTATTGTCCTGCTGAAAGGTGAATGTGTCTGTTGGAAAGCAGACTGAACCAGTTTTTCTTCTAGGATTTTGCCTGTGCTTAGCTGTACTCCATTTATTGTTATCATAAAAAAATTCCTGAGTCCTTGCCGATGACAAACATACCCATAACATGATGCAGCCACCACCATGTTTGAAAATATGAAGACTGGTACTCAGTGGTGTGTTGTGTTGGATTTACCCCAAACATAACGCTTTGTATTCGGGACAAAAAGTTAAAATCAGCAATAGCCTCATGGTGAAATCATTGAGGAAGTGTTCTTCCTCTCTTGCAACTGAGTTAGGAAGGACGCCTGAATCTCTGTAGTGACTGAGTGTATTGATACACCATCCAAAACCTAATGAATAACTTCCCCATGCTCAAAGGGATATTATTATTTTATCCCATCTACCAATCGGTGGCCTTCTTTGAGAGACACTGAAAAACCTCCATGGTCTTTGTGGTTGAATCTGTGCTTGAAATTCACTACTCGATTGGGGGACCTTACAGATAATTTTATGTGTGAGGTACAGAGATGAGGTAATCATTCAAAAATAATGTTAACCACTATTATTGAACACTGAATGAGTCCATGCAACTTATGAGATTTGTTAAGCACATTTTCACTGAATTTATTTAGGCTTGCCATAACAAAGGGGTTGAATACTTATTGACTCAAGACATTTCATTTTTTCATTTTTTTAATAATTAAAAAAGTGTTCTACAACAAAAAAAAAAAATTTTTACATTATGGAGTACTGTGTGTAAATCGGTGACACAAAATCTCAATTTAATACATTTTAAATTCAGGCTGTAACACAACAAAATGTGGAAAAAGTCAAGGGAAGTGAAAATTTCCTGAAGGCACTGTGTGTACATACATCACGACAGAGAGAGAGACCCCGGGCTCTCTCCATTCCCGAGGGAAAACTTTGACTGGATGATAAGATAGACATCCAGGCCACAGACCCTTGGTCTGGCCTGTCATCTTTGACTATCCTCATACTTAAAATGAGCGAAAAGCCAAAGGTTTGCACTGTGTGCACATATCTCATCTCATACTACATGGAACTAATAAAAGATGCATTTGTTATTTACTCATTGGGTGTCGGTGTGGTCTGTGGGTCTATTCATGTGCTATCGGTGGGGGCTAACACTCGGCCGAAGCCTTGCAAACACACATTCTTGAATGGCACCACAGAATGACATATATAATCACTTTTGGATTCATTCCTGACCAAGATGGCTGCCATAATGAACACATTCTGGAATTATGAGGGTCTATGACATCAGCCTCTCTAGTGAATTATAGGATCTCTATGTATGGTGCACACAGATTTGAACTGGAGTGTATAGTAAAACAAAATACTGTTTCAATCCTGATGATAACCCCTGGTGATTAAGTGCCCCAAAACAGGGTCATAATTGTGGTGTAATAGGGGCTCTGTCTGGCCTAGGGAATCATTTTTGAACCGAGCCGTTCCCATGCTTTGAAGTCCATCTGGGAACATAGCTGGAGGGAACAGATGCAGGCGGGCAGGAAACGGGAGCCCACTCGCATCTCGGCTACCATCACAGCGGGACAACATTCCTTATGGAGAGGAATAGGGATAAGGGGTTGGGGTAAGGGACGAGGTGGGAATTTGTCCTAGTTCCTTCCTGTGTGACAGAGAGAGCGAGAGAGTTCCAGCCCCCAAGCCACAGAGGAATTGATGGGACTTGTGGTCATCTGTAGTCCATTTGGTGTCCATGCAAAGCTCTGGATTCAGTTAGGGGTTTGGAGTGGAGGGGGAGCGTAAAGAAGGGAGCGAGGGAGGGGTGTGTGTGTCTCTTGGTGAGAGGAGAAGGTTAAATGAAAACTCAACCCAAACTATCTTTTGGTATTTGTTTCATTAATCCATTGTTGATATAGTCCCAAAATAGCCCATATGATGCATTTTGCAACATATGATGAAAAACACAGAATCATAGGATGCAAAATGCATCATACAGGACTATATCAACAATGAACGAAAGAAACAAATAACCCCCCCCAAAAAAATGTTTTGGGGTGTTTTTTGTACAGGGGAAATACAATGTGTGTGTGTGTGTGTGTGTGAGGGGGGCATAAGTGCTGCCCTCAGGCATCATCCCCTGCTCTTGTCTGGGTAGAAGTTGCCTATAGGCCCAGATCTAGGATCAGCTAATCCTCCCCGAATGTCTTATCTTTTCTGGAACCCAGGAAGAGGAGCTGTTGTTTTCACAGCGGCTAATGGGGATCCTACTAAATACCAAAAATACCTGAAACATTTACAGGAGGAAATGCAGAGAAGCTGCCTCTAGATCAGTGTCTGAGGCAACTTAATCCAACTCCACTGTGGAAAGGGATGAGAAAGGTACAAACTACTTAATATTCATTACATATTCCTTACCAAGTGACCTGACAGGATAAACATGTCCGGACAAAACTCCTGGCCCTTTAAACACAAATTAATTACAACATAAGCATGTAAAAACAAAGATGACAGCACATTGGACAATTGATGTCAAAAACATGACTTTATTATCTAGGATGAAATGTCCTATCAAGTACAAAAAAGGATCTCATAAGAGTTGCCACAATCTGTTAAAAACATATAGTATTTTCCCCCAGTTATGTTTCCTCTTACATTTACTAAAAAAATGAAATATTTTCAGCGATATGAATAAATAACAACAGATATTGTGATGAAGTTATTAAGAGATGTGTAGAACTGGTTGGTTCTTAAAAATAAAAAAAAACTCTTCAAAGAGTCAACATTCTCCGCCCGGTTTTAAATCAATATGCACACAATATGCAGCACTTTTAATATAAAGGGCAATTTTACCTAAATGTAGAGTCCACTATGACAAAAGATATTCTCTATCTATTGAATCTACAGGTAGGCTTAGTTGCTGGTTAAGACGGTCAAAAAGAAAAGTACTAACTCTATAAAAATCTCTATAATCTCTGTTTATCGACAGCCATATTATACAACATGAAATACAAAATGGTGGACGATGCATGTAAGAATAGAAGCTGGTGCATGGTTTGAAATGCAAACAGGTCAGTGAATAGGACTGACAGACGGTCACCTCATCTCTCAACTCAGTCCACCTCCGAAAAAGTTGTTGGCACTTCAAACCAGGGTTTCGGTTATTTCCATTTCAATTTAGTTAGTAAACTAAAATTCCAATGAAAATGGGAATTTCAGTTCACTTCCAAAATTGAAATGAAAATTTACCCCAACCCCTCTTCAAACCTAAGCCTAAGACATTAACTAAGAGCACCAATGACAACTCCAAAAATGTTCTCCCCCCCAACAAACAGTACTGCCTCGACACAATTATTACAGAAGAGTTCCAAATATGATCAAAATGGCCAAGAGTTCCAAAAGAAATCTTCATACAAACCCCAACATAGTATGAAGATTCTTCAACGAAGGTTGACTTCCTGATTTACTGTTGTAGACCACAGCATGTTTACTTGATGCAGTGCAGAACTCAAAAGCATTTGACTTAATCCTTTATAGGGGGCCTGTGAGTTGAGAGATGCATGTGATCCAAACTTCTTGACAAACCATTGGGGGAGAGAGGGGGGAGGTTGCGGTGTGGATGGTCAGTACACTTAGGTTAAATATGCCCTTTTAACGACTTTCACATTCTCCAAGTCCATCCTCGGTTATTTTCCCGTCGAAAGACTTGGAGAGCTTTTCTTGTTTTCATCGGACGAATGTCTTCAATTAAAAATGTTTGAGAAGCCTCGACATGGCGAGAAATAGAGCTTGTTTTCTCAATGTCGGCTGTAGTTTCATATACACCAATATTCCCGTTTTAGGTGGTAACAAAGAAAAAGGAAAACAGAGGTTCAACATCTGAAAAAACAAGGTTTTACAAACAGGATAGCGTTTCCACATTGAGACATTACATAGAAATGGTAACTTGGACTCTCTATGGCCTGTTTGGAGGTCAGGGCACATACATCTTCAAGGTGGCACCATGTGGGATCTGATCTAGGATCTGATCTAGGATCAGCTCGTTCCAAACACAAGCAGCCAGACAGGTGTGTGTGTGCTATTTAGACCCATTTTGAATGAGGAAACAGAGACAGCTGGAAAATGTCAGTGGTTGTCATCCCAAATGGCACCCTATTCCCTTTATAGAGCACAACTTTAGAACCAGGACCCATATGGCTCTGGTCAAAAGTGGTGCACTATATAGGGAATAGGGTGACATTTGGGACATACACAGTCTGAAATGGGAGTTGACCCCCAGGGAAGGAAGAATAGCTGATACAAAATAGATGTGAGATTAGTTAAGGAATTAACAACTTGAAAAAGAGTCTACTGCTGCCTTGTTTCGTACTGCCCTTGAACAACTCATTAGCTTATTGACTTCAGGGGGGTTTTCTCCCGCCATCCCTCCATTTCATCCACCAGATCGGAAGTGTTTTGAAGGGAAGGAACCAGGCTGTGAACTGAAAGTCTGAGCCTCCCTCCCCCTGTTTGTTGGGGATGTGGTATCACCCATCATGAACACTAAGGGTTTGGATAATGGAACCTTCCACTGCCAGTCTCTTCTCTTTCCACGGCCATAGAGGTGGTTGAGGAGCGGCGAGGGCTCATCCGGTTTGGTACCAAGGCCGTTCAGCCTGAAGCACGCGTCGGCTACGATCTTCGAGGAGTGTGTGCTGGTTTTAAACAGGGGGTTTGACTCCCACTCCCAAGTCCGACAGGTGTGGTATGTGTGTGGGGACAGGTAAGAAGTAGCCTGGCTTCCCCATTGGAGTATGAATGTTCAGGGGGAACCACATTGGCAGCCATTTTGACAGTAAGCTTTAGAAGAAGTGCGGTCTGTGTATTCTAAGAGGCTGTAGACTGCAGTTTGTTGTTATGAGACCTACAGAACGCAGAGAGAAGGGGAAACAGTTGATGTGATCGCTTGACGTGTTAAAAAAAAAAAAATTATAATAATTTTAAATGAAAAGCTTGACAAATCACAAAATGTGCATGAGGGAATACAAAAACTCTTATTGGATGCCAGTGGGGTCAGACGTTTGAGCAGAGAGAGCAGCCATGTTGGTGTTACATTAGTTTAATGTTCTAGAAGGCTTGTATATACAGTGAGAACATACCATTTAAAACGTGGGACAGTCGAGTTCACCAGAAATGAACTGCAAAGCTACACAAAATACTATGACCTATATATATATATATATATATATATATCTTAGCATTTTTTCTCTCCTTTTGAACACATAATACGCCTTCACAAAAGGATATAATATGCACACAAAACAATAACGTTATACATGAATAAATCAGATAAAAGACTAATTGGTAAACGTTGCTAATCTTTTTAAAAATGGCCAGCTAAGAGGAGGTACAATCTTTGCACTTCATCAATACAATAACCGTCCTCCGTTAAATTAAATGACAGGTCATCTGCACATGTGGAACTGACTTGAAAGCAACATTACATGTGTGAGAAATAAGTTTTGACATTTGAGCAAAATCTAATCCCAACGATGAGGTTGTCAACTAACCTTTTCGATACTTGATATTGTGCCTCACAAGTCACCGGATTGAGATATAAACCGAAATGAACTCAACTTCCATCGAATATCTGTTGTCTGTGAATTGAATGTAGGAAAAAAAAAACTAACAGATGTTTCCCTTGATTGCTGTTTGTGACCAACATGGCTGCCATTGTCAAATGGAGAAATGTTTTTAAAGTGTCTTTCCTTCTAAAAATACAAAAAAACACACCAACGGTGTGGTTTATACTGTAAATATACTTTCTTACAAATAGTTTGACGCTGTTTTAAAGAATTAAAAACAGCAAGGTCCAGGATAGCCTGTGTTTTTTTTTTTTTTTAGAGTGACCCCGGCACCCAGCTCAGATTCCAACTACAAGGCCAGACTTATGACATCACAATCTGTAAGAGAGGGAGAGAGAATGGATGACATAAACACATGCAGGTGGAAGCACATGACCATAAGGACGCAAACACACAATGCAGGGGAGGAGGTATAGATGCAGAACTACGTGCTAAAGACAGGAGATGGGATGCTAAGGACATTGAGCATGGATTGGACATCGCTACTACACAGCTCTAAAGTGAAGGCCAATAGAAAGCTGGCGCCACACGCGTACCACAAACAGGCTCCACACAACAGACCACAGACAGATCTGTGTGGAAGGGCTGGCGGTCTGGTGGTTCGGTGGCAGCTAAGGCCCTTCAGGTTGGACCCCAACGGCAGATGTGACAGAGACCAAAGCACTACAGAAGGCAAAAACAACCCCCAAAACACCAAACTTCACAGAATCATCCTAAAGTTGGGGTTATGTCTGAAAGAAGGGGTGGGGGCGAGAGAGGGAGGGATAAGAGAACAGCACAAAGAAGAGGCGAGGACGGAGGAGGAGCGCAGGCGGATACGACAAAGACGGGGGGGGGGGGGGGGGGATGAGCTCAGAGTTTAAAATGTCAGCGTTGACTGACAAGGCCAAGGGAGAGGTCAGAGGTCTTACCTGCTGGCTTTGAACCCTTTGAGCTTCTGGACGAAGAAGTTCTCGAGGACCTCGGCGCACTGGTAGAACGGCGAGTCGCTGGGGTTGTAGTATCGGCAGTTGTCGAAGACTTTGGTCATGTCCGCCACGAACTCCGTCAGCCTGATGTAGTGGCGCTTCTGCAACCGCTCCTCCATTGTAGAAAGGTCTAGAAAGAAGGGAGGAAGACAAGAACAGAACACGAATCACCTCCAGAATCATCAAGTTGACTCTTCCCCGACATCCTCGCAGAGTCGCTTCAAAAGGAATTGCAGTTTATGTGGTGTAAATATTTGATATAATCACTTGTACGTCAACTTGACCGTCAGAAATACTAGCTCAACGCTAGTTTCGACCCTCGATCACCAGGCTCGGGCCCTTTCAAAGCGAATTACACGGAATGTGGCCGAGCGGCCGACCCGTTGATTCTGGCAACATGATGTCACCGTTATGAAATTTGCCTTTGAAAGAAGTTGAAAGTTGACACTCAATTATCACGATAGTTAGCTAGGTAAGCTAGCAACAAGCCTGGTCCTTCATAATTCCCCACAGGGCAGCAGTGGTTTTCTCCCGTGTCGCGCCCCGGGGCTCCATTTTAAACAAACATATCCGATTCTTAACCTTCCCTCACCCGGTCAGCAGGCCGACCCCGTGCCCATATCAAAGAGGGCCTTCTTCTCAGTCATCAGACTTCATCAACAAACACCAAACTTATGCCGACCGGACAGCCGTGGCCAGACTTGGCTTTTTCTTCTGCAGGGTGAAAAGGTTTCTTTTTTTGCGGGCAGTGGACTCGAGTTTCCAGGCCCAGGTCAAATGCACTGTAGTGTAGAAGGGGGCTACTGTCGTGTCCAAGTGTAGAAGTCTCTGGGGTTTTTCCGGCAGCTCATTAACAGGTTTGTTTGTGTGGAAGTTCAAAAAGGCCCTGTTGACGCAAGTCCGCCTTTTACATGGGCAGTTTGATCTGAGTTGGAGGCCTTTCCTCTCGAGCGGGGCGATGGGGCGTGTTTGTGTGTGTAACAACTTAGGAGTCCCTTGTGACGACTATTCCAATTTATGACAACAGCACCTCTTTTTTTAAAATTTTTACAATGTTGAATTAATGCAAAGAGGCAGAACTCTCCCCCCACTCACCCATTGGTTCCTTAATGACTCCGTAGTAGTCTGGGGCGTCGTTCGGGTCCACCGGCTCCAGGAATGGCCACGCCATTTTGTGAGCCTGATGAGAGGCAGGGAGAAAGAGGGAGAAAGAGAGAGGAGACACTTGAGAGACGTGCAGCAGCAGCAGCAGCAACAGAAAAGAAGGAAAACAAAACAAGAGGTTGAAAATGACATTGGAAGCAGCTGGTTCAACAGAGATGTGCTCCGGCTACGTCCGTGCCATGCGGACAGAGAGGAGGAGGGGAAGAAGAGGAGGAGATAAGGACGAGGAGGGTGGAAAAACCCCTGTAGCCAGGGCAGTTGTCCAAGTGCCGCCCAGGGGACCAGCGTCACAGATCAGATAAGAGTTGAGAACAGAGGAGGGCTTTGTTCCGTATCGTCCCGACGCTAGGTAGAGGGGGAACGAGGGCGAAGGGAGGAGCAAAGGAAGGGGTGACATACCTGTAAGGAGCGCAGGATTCTCCTTAACCCCTCGTTATCCTTGTCGGTGAGCGGCGTGAGCACGGTCATGGCGTCCTCTGTGGACTGGCACTGCGGACACACGTACTGGTCGATGTGGTTGGCCTCACTCTGCAGGATGCCCACGCAACGGCCGTGGTACCAGTTCTGGCAGCGGTCGCAGCCGATGTAGAACCTGAGCGGGGGCGGGGAGGAGGGTGGCAGGGGTGGGTCACGTTCATTGTGCTTGATGAACACGACCCTGGTTTCTGTTCCAAGTCCGATTGTAGAAATAGACTCTGGCGTGTCCGAATACCCATAGCTGCATTCTAAATAGTAGGCATTTTGGGTATGTGAAATTAATACATTTTATAGTAAGGAACATTGCTGAAAGTGTCTGCTTTAAAAGCCAGGGTGATATAGACATACTAATTTCTGGTTTTCATCGAGTAGAATTCACCACACACTATTGAGGGAGAGAATAGTCTTTGGAGTCCCATGTGTATGCGGGGAAGAGGGGATGTGTTCTATCAAAATGAACGAATGGCGGGATTCAACGCAATTGCGCATTAGATGACGCATTCTCAGTACGGATGAGTCTAGTATCCTGATACGTGTTGCTTGGCGGGTTGTTTTTAGTAAACAGAACGCCTAAATAGCACGTAGTGCGATTAGTACACAGTATGTCGTTTTAGACAAGACAGATTTCAGAGGGCCAATGTCTTTACATAAGGAATTCAAGCTCTGTTTACACAGAACAACCTTCAACCCTAGACGTCAAAGGAAATATGAAACAATACAAAGTTTCACTGAAACTAAACATCAAAAAGTCAACAGATATCACCATCTAATAGGTAACACTGTACGTTTTTGCCATCGAGAACCCCATACACCACACACACTCCTATGCACTTACTGTGCTTCGTCGTAGGGCGTTCGGCAGATGCAGTAGAGCTCCTCGGTCTTTCCCTCCTGGGCCCGCTTGCACTCGCTACAGATGTAGTCGTCCATCTTCTTGGCCTCCTTCTCGGTGACGCCCACACACTCGCCGTGGTACCAGTTGGTGCACAGGTCACAGCCAATGTAGAACCTGGGAGAACACAGGACGTGAAAGAATGCCAAATCACTATGGGGTCAAACGAGGTCTTTGCAACCCCCATGGTTTCAGGTACGTTTATTAGAAATGTATCGAATGCCATCTGTGTGTTGCCAGAGTGTTTCAACTTCCTGGTTGAGGGCATTTCAGGAAGTTAAATAATGAAGAGTTATCAGTTAAAGTCCAAACACACCGCAATAGTTTCAGGTGAAATTGATCTTCACTTGTGTTAATGTTTGAGCTTCCTCGTAAATGGTTAATGGTATACATTTTGACTGTCTATTCAGAGAGGCATTGGAGGAAGCTTACTATACATTTAACTTGTTTGAACTAGATTGACGCTCCTCAGAACGGCTTTTGGACAAGGGTCACGTTTGCGGTACATAAAATGTTGGTGTACGGCCCAAATGGCGCCATGTTCCCTAGCGCACTACTTTTTGACTGGAGCCCAATGGACACCTTAATTCGTGTATAGTGTACTGCTTTTGACCAGGGCCCTGAATAGGGAATAGGGTGCCATGTAGAGCACAGCCGGTCTCTTACTTGGACTCGTCGTAGGGTGTTCTGCAGACACAGTAGAGCTTGGTCTCCTTCTTGCTGTCTGAGGTAGTGGTGGTGATCATCTTCTTCTTCTTGGCGTTAGCCGTCGAAGCCGCGTCCCTCTCCTCCTCCCGCTTCCGCTTGTGGGCGAAGGCCGCCGGGTTGAGTTGGGAGGTGTGTGTCAGGGCGTGCTGGGCGTGATGCGTGTGTGCGGCGGCGGCGGCCGCCTGGGCCCTTTCCTTGTCCCGTCGCATCTTGGCGAGGTCCCTCCTCAGCTCATCCTGTGGAAGGAGATACGGGTAGAGAGTGAGATCAAAAGTGTGTGTGTGTGTTGGACATCTGTGTGCAGCTCTGTTACCATGTGTCCATCGTGAGTACAAGTATGTTCATGGGAGAATGCCGTGTGTGTGTGTGTGTGTGTCTGACCTGCGTCTCCAGCTGCAGCTCCTTGTCCAGCAGGGCTCTCTTCTTGAGGATCTCGGCCTTGAGCGTCTCCTTGTGCCGGCAGAGCAGCGACGACAGCTTGGTGGCGTTGGCCTTGGTCCTCTTCTGCTCGCCTGCTTCCTCCTTCTTCCTCTTCTTGACCGCCTGCTTCTCGTCCTTGTCGATCTTGTCCAGGATGAACTTCATCACCTGGTTGCACACAATCATCCTGGGTGGAAGGGGATAGAGACAACATGTTATAGGCCTTATAAGACATTATAAAGGCTCATACATGCTTATAGCCATTTATAAAGCTGAATACCACCAGGAACACAATCATCCTGAGGGGAGTGGTGGATGGGATTTTTGTATTTAGGTGACAGTGGATCGTCTTCATTTCAGTGTTCCCATCAATGTAACAGGAGAGGTAGCTATGAAGATCATTTTCATCCATAGTCCAGTGAAGGAATTTTTAGGACATTTGAAGTGAATATTTTTTTTTTTGGGGGGGGGATTCAAATGATCAAATCTAAACGGACTTGAAGGAAATGTAAAGTATAATGTTTCCATACATCATGAACCTTTCCATCACCCGTAACCTCACACTACGAGACAAAACATTGTAAGCCAATCGGTAGCCATGTCACATGTTGCAGATGTCAAGAGTGTTTTTGTTCCCTGTGTTTATTTAGAGGTGGGACCAGAGAGCGATGGAAAGAGAGACTAGCAATAGGAAGCCACTGCTCTCTCGCACACTTTCTCACACACACACACACACACACACACACACACACACACACACACACACACACACACACGCTGGGGAGGTCAAGGTCAACCATGATTCCCAGACTGTGTCCACTGACGTGACTAACCACAAAAGAGAGATGGAGGGAGACAAGACCCAAAAAATTGGCCTGCCGTGTGAGCCCTGGTCAAAAGTGGTGCACTACATAGGGAGCAGGATGCCATTTGGGATACAAACCACAGTGCCCTGGCTTGCCCTGCTCCAGGACTGTAGGTCTGGTTTAAACCCAGTGAGGAGGACACAACACATGGTCTGTCTGAGGTAACCTTTCCCATGACCCAGACACGTTAAATATAACCCCTGGCTTTCTCCACAGGGAGGGAACGGATGACACCTCCGCACACACGGCGGGTCAACACAAGGTCTGATCGTCATGGCAACAGCACTAGCTAGCTCCTAGTTCCTCACCTCTGGTTCTCCTCTCTCTCGGCGGGGGACATGGGCTTCTTCTGCTTGAGGTGCTCGATCACGGCGTTCTGCTTCATCACCACCTGTCACAGATAAGACAGAGGGGTCAGAGGTCAACTCAGGCCTCACACGGTTGCGTCCCAAATGGCACCCCGATTCCCTATGAAGTGCATTACTTTGGACCAGGTTCCATAGGGATCTGGTCAAATGTAGTGCACTATATAGGGAAAAGGGTGCCATTTCAGAGGTACCCATAGTGTGTATGCACTAGACTAGGGGTGCACGCAAGCCACAAACACACACACACACACACACGCACACGCACGCACACCCCTAAAACAGACAAAGACAGTGGCGGTGGACAGCTTGGAAAATAAACCACAATCGTGGGAGCAGGCTGTTTGAGAGGACTGTTTATGTGCTGATGTCAAAGAGAGACGGGCCTACTATACTGTTACACCACCTGTGTCTGGCTGGCTGCCTGAACACACACACATCCCCATCATCCAAACACACATGCGAGCAAAACACACGTAAGTACACGTTTCTGATATTGACCACCGCGCCCTCACCTGTTTCTGGATGATGTCGCTCTGGCTGGCCGCCGCCAGCGCCTGCTCCCGCTTGGCCTCGGCCGCCAGCCTCTTCTTCTGCTGTTGCTGCTCCCTCAGCTGCTGGATCCTCTGGAGTTGCTCCTGCACGCTGGCCGTCTGGATGGCCACCACGTTCTGGATCGAACCTCCAGGCTGGGCTCCACCGACCCCGGGTTGCTGGATCTGGATGGGAAGCTGGAGCTTGATCTGCTGGGGGAGAGAGCCTCCGGAGGGCCCCTGTTGGGCCTGGAGCTGAGCCAGGACCTGGACCTGTTGCTGGAGGCCCGGGACAGTGATGAGCTGGTGGGGGGAGCCCTGGAGCTGAAGGGTCTGCTGGGGCCGGCCCGTGGGGGTGCCGGGGGTGTTTGAGGGACTTGACCTGGAGGGGGGTGGGGGATTGGATGGGCATGTGGGCCTGGGTCTGGGAGGGGAGTTGGCCCTGGGGGGTGGCGGATGGGGGTGTGCTGGTGGCCAGGGCGGCGCCGGCCTGGATGGGAGCTGCAGCCTGCTGGGCGGGCTGGGCAGGGGTCTTGGTGGTCTGTCCCGGGGCGGTAGGGGCTGAAGTGAGGAGAGAAAGGGGATGGGCAGACCTTTAGAAGACACACAGGCTATGAACCAATGATCTGCGAGTGTATGTGTGGCTGCTGGTAGGCTACATAACATTTGGGTACTGGGTCCTGTTCAGTCGGCACAAAAAAGGATAAAACACTTGACATACCACCGTAACCTCTCACTGTCTGTTAGAAAACATTTCCCCATTTTGTGTCCACAGCCCTGCAGTGGATGATGGAGACTGTGTGTCTGTATCCGTATCAATAATACACACTATTATTCGCTCTTTAGACTACCTGTGGAGGTTGGGGTAGCGGCAGGGGCCATGGGGGTGAAGAGGAAGCGTTGGACATGGCCGTTGGGCATTGCCGCCTGCATGAGCTGCTGACCGGGCCCGGGGATGACTGTGACCCCCTGGGGGATGACCTGCAGCTGGCCCGTGGCCTGGCCTTGGCCCTGGATCATCACCGTCAGGCCCTGGGCCCCGCCGCCTGGCCGCTCTACTGCCTGGCTCTGCTGCTTCTGATGGGGGAGACAGGGAGATGAGGGAGGGGTGATGCTTTTGGAGGTAATGTAGAGGTACAACGGCAGCCTGGTCCCCGAACGGTTTGTCAGGCAATATATAGCAATGACCATAGGAGTTGGCTAGACAAACTGATCTATGATCAGGCAAGGGTGCACTACTCTTTAAAAAATACAAATAAAAACAGACCATGTCAAAACTAGCACATGAAAATGAGTTATTTCCGATCTTTCCCGCTGAATAGGACTAAAATCAAAACATACTCGTTTTGAAAAGTGCAGAATTACGATACACTAGGTGGTTCAGAGCAGAAACCTATTGCCCCACTGTTGCCTGACATCAGGTTATTATGGGGTAGCTGATGGTACCTGGGTGAGCTGGGTGAGTTGTGCCAGGGTGAGTTTGACCTGGCCCTGGTGTACCCGCTGCGGCGTCTGGGCCGTGTTGGGCTGGCCCGGGGTTTTGGGGGCACTGCCCATCCTCTGTCCGGCCACGGTGGTGACGGGGCTGGCACCTGAGATGGCCGTGGACACGGCCTGCCCACGGATGATCTGGGTCACCACCTGCTGGCCCACCTGACCTGGAGGAGGAAAACGCACACACGTAAGTGGACACACACACACACAAGTCCAGACACACAAACAGACCGAAAGGCAGACAGACAAGAGTCAGAACTTGCATGTGAAAGACACTATTCTAACTGGCCTATCAAGCTAAAATGGAGTAGGTAAATACAAACAGCCTACCTTGCTGCACCATGAGGGGGGTTCGGAGGATGCTTTTACCCATGGCGCCTGTCTGATGGATGGGCGTTCGGATCACGGTCATCCCCGGACGGATCTGGCCTCCAGCGGTGAGCACCTAGAAACACAGCCAAGATCAGAAACACTGGGACTTCCCCTTATACCCCAGGGACGACACTGACTCCAGTGAAGGGTTGCTGTTGATAGTGCACGGGGAATTCTTTCAATAACGTGTCAATCACGTGGTCCTGCTAATGACCCGTTTTAGAGGGATGTGTGTGTGTGTGTGTGGGGTGACAAGGGAGCAGGGTGGATGTTGGTAAGGAAGGGGGAATTTGAAGATCTTAGGCGGGGTTATCGTAAAGCCCTTTGTGACAACTGATGAGGGGAATAGGGCTTTATAAATAGATGTGATTGATTGACTGACGGATGGGGAAAGATGGTCCATGGGGTGTTACCTGCTGTGGTGAGCCTGGCATGCCCGGCCTGATGTTTATGGTTGTGGTGCGAGGCTGGAACGAGGCAAAGGTCTGGGCGCCGCCAGCTTGGCTTGAGGGAATGATGCCCAGCACCTGCTTCTGAATCATACCTGGGGAGTGGAGAGGACATATTATTACAGTGAACCCGCACATACAGGATTGGTATTTATTTCTCTAATACTTGTTAAACATTCAGAACACACTTGTGTGTTATTCTGACTTTTGATGATTAAATGAGTCACACTTAATAGAAATGAATTTACTCAAAATTCAACATCTCTTAAAAGCGATAATCCTACTCTAGCTTTTCACTTTTGGAAATGAAGGAAACTGAAACGTCCCCTCAAGGCTAGACCGGTTTCCCTTTTATCAGGTATAGAAACAAACTATCCATTCTGCGCATTTCATGATGTATCAAAACGTCACTCAATAAATTACTTGTGGATTTTGTTCCTTTCAAGTAGCAACCCTCTCTGATCTTGACCACAGTCAAAATGAACCCAGCAAGTAAACAACGTGAAAACAATCTTCAAACTGGGTATGTTGGTTTGAATCCATCACGTATGACCCGCTCATAAATTATGGATGGATTTTCCTTGAATTCATACGTTTTTAATTTCCCCCGACAAAGCAAGTGTTTCATAGTCGTTACTTTGGCCGCGCTTCGATATTTTCGAACTCACGTGGACACAGGACGGCAACCGAAAGGAAAATGCGTTTCCTCAAAAGATCTGAAATTGTTGTCTCCCTCCCCCCCTTCTCTTCACCATCTCCTCGCTCTGTGTTTTTTGTTGTTGTTGTCTCCCCCCCTTCTCTTCACCATCTCCTCGCTCTGTGTTTTTTGTTGTTGTTGTCTTCCCCCCTTCTCTTCACCATCTCCTCGCTCTGTGTTTTTTGTTGTTGTTGTCTCCCCCTTCTCTTCACCATCTCCCGCTCTGTGTTTTTTTTGTTGTTGTTGTCTTCCCCCTTCTCTTCACCATCTCCCCGCTCTGTGTTTTTTTGTTGTTGTCTCCCCCCCTTCTCTTCACCATCTCCCCGCTCTGTGTTTTTTTTCTCTTCACCATCTCCCCGTTGTTGTTGTCTCCCCCCCTTCTCTTCACCATCTCCTCGCTCTGTGTTTTTTGTTGTTGTTGTCTCCCCCTTCTCTTCACCATCTCCTCGCTCTGTGTTTTTTGTTGTTGTTGTCTCCCCCCCCTTCTCTTCACCATCTCCCCGCTCTGTGTTTTTTGTTGTTGTTGTCTTCCCCCTTCTCTTCACCATCTCCCGCTCTGTGTTTTTTGTTGTTGTTGTCTGTCTTCCCCCTCCTTCTCTTCACCATCTCCCGCTCTGTGTTTTTTGTTGTTGTTGTCTCCCCCATCTCCTCGCTCTGTGTTTTTTGTTGTTGTTGTCTTCCCCCTTCTTCTTCACCATCTCCCGCTCTGTGTTTTTTGTTGTTGTTGTCTCTCCCCCCATCTCCTCGCTCTGTGTTTTTTGTTGTTGTTGTCTTTCTCCCCTTCTCCATCTCCTCGCTCTGTGTTTTTTGTTGTTGTTATCTTCCCCCCTTCTCTTCTCCATCTCCTCGCTCTGTGTTTTTTGTTGTTGTTATCTTCCCCCCTTCTCCATCTCCTCGCTCTGTGTTTTTTGTTGTTGTTGTCTCCCCCCTTCTCTTCACCATCTCCCGCTCTGTGTTTTTTGTTGTTGTTGTCTCCCCCCCTTCTCTTCACCATCTCCCCGCTCTGTGTTTTTTGTTGTTGTTGTCTCCCCCCCCTTCTCTTCACCATCTCCTCGCTCTGTGTTTTTTGTTGTTGTTGTCTCCCCCCTTCTCTTCACCATCTCCCGCTCTGTGTTTTTGTTGTTGTTGTCCCCCCCTCTCTTCACCATCTCCCGCTCTGTGTTTTTTGTTGTTGTTGTCTCCCCCCCTTCTCTTCACCATCTCCCGCTCTGTGTTTTTTGTTGTTGTTGTCTTCCCCCTTCTCTTCACCATCTCCTCGCTCTGTGTTTTTGTTGTTGTTGTCTCCCCCCCTTCTCTTCACCATCTCCTCGCTCTGTGTTTTTTGTTGTTGTTGTCTTTCCCCCCTTCTCTTCACCATCTCCTCGCTCTGTGTTTTTGTTGTTGTTGTCTTTCTCCCCCTTCTCTTCACCATCTCCCCGCTCTGTGTTTTTTGTTGTTGTTGTCTCCCCCTTCTCTTCACCATCTCCCCGCTCTGTGTTTTTGTTGTTGTTGTCTCCCCCCTTCTCTTCACCATCTCCTCGCTCTGTGTTTTTTGTTGTTGTTGTCTCCCCCTTCTCTTCACCATCTCCCCGCTCTGTGTTTTTTGTTGTTGTTGTCCCCCTTTCTCTTCACCATCTCCCCGCTCTGTGTTTTTTGTTGTTGTTGTCTTCCCCCTTCTCTTCACCATCTCCTCGCTCTGTGTTTTTGTTGTTGTTGTCTTTCTCCCCCTTCTCTTCACCATCTCCTCGCTCTGTGTTTTTTGTTGTTGTTGTCTTTCTCCCCCTTCTCTTCACCATCTCCTCGCTCTGTGTTTTTTGTTGTTGTTGTCTTTCTCCCCCCTTCTCTTCACCATCTCCTCGCTCTGTGTTTTTTGTTGTTGTTGTCTTTCTCCCCCCTTCTCTTCACAATCTCCTCGCTCTGTGTTTTTTGTTGTTGTTGTCTTTCTCCCCCTTCTCTTCACCATCTCCTCGCTCTGTGTTTTTGTTGTTGTTATCTTCCCCCTTCTCCATCTCCTCGCTCTGTGTTTTTTGTTGTTGTTGTCTCCCCCCTTCTCTTCACCATCTCCCGCTCTGTGTTTTTTGTTGTTGTTGTCTCCCCCCCCTTCTCTTCACCATCTCCTCGCTCTGTGTTTTTTGTTGTTGTTGTCTCCCCCTTCTCTTCACCATCTCCCCGCTCTGTGTTTTTTGTTGTTGTTGTCTCCCCCTTCTCTTCACCATCTCCCCGCTCTGTGTTTTTTGTTGTTGTTGTCTTTCTCCCCCTTCTCTTCACCATCTCCTCGCTCTGTGTTTTTTGTTGTTGTCTTCCCCCCTTCTCTTCACCATCTCCTCGCTCTGTGTTTTTTGTTGTTGTTGTCTTTCCCCCTTCTCTTCACCATCTCCTCGCTCTGTGTTTTTTGTTGTTGTTGTCTTTCTCCCCCTTCTCTTCACCATCTCCCCGCTCTGTGTTTTTTGTTGTTGTTGTCTCCCCCCTTCTCCATCTCCTCGCTCTGTGTTTTTTGTTGTTGTTGTCTTCCCCCTTCTCTTCACCATCTCCTCGCTCTGTGTTTTTGTTGTTGTTGTCGCCCCCTTCTCTTCTCCATCTCCTCGCTCTGTGTTTTTTGTTGTTGTTGTCTTCCCCCCCTTCTCTTCACCATCTCCTCGCTCTGTGTTTTTGTTGTTGTTGTCTTCCCCCCTTCTCTTCACCATCTCCCCGCTCTGTGTTTTTTGTTGTTGTTGTCTCCCCCCATCTCCTCGCTCTGTGTTTTTTGTTGTTGTTGTCTTCCCCCTTCTCTTCACCATCTCCTCGCTCTGTGTTTTTTGTTGTTGTTGTCTTCCCCCCTTCTCTTCACCATCTCCTCGCTCTGTGTTTTTTGTTGTTGTTGTCTTTCTCCCCCTTCTCTTCACAATCTCCTCGCTCTGTGTTTTTTGTTGTTGTTGTCTTCCCCCTTCTCTTCACCATCTCCTCGCTCTGTGTTTTTTGTTGTTGTTATCTTCCCCCTTCTCCATCTCCTCGCTCTGTGTTTTTGTTGTTGTTGTCTTCCCCCCTTCTCTTCACCATCTCCTCGCTCTGTGTTTTTTGTTGTTGTTGTCTTTCTCCCCCTTCTCTTCACAATCTCCTCGCTCTGTGTTTTTTGTTGTTGTTGTCTTTCTCCCCCTTCTCTTCACAATCTCCTCGCTCTGTGTTTTTTGTTGTTGTTGTCTTCCCCCCTTCTCTTCACCATCTCCCGCTCTGTGTTTTTTGTTGTTGTTATCTTCCCCCTTCTCTTCACCATCTCCTCGCTCTGTGTTTTTGTTGTTGTTATCTTCCCCCTTCTCTTCACCATCTCCTCGCTCTGTGTTTTTTGTTGTTGTTGTCTTCCCCCCTTCTCTTCACCATCTCCCGCTCTGTGTTTTTTGTTGTTGTTATCTTCCCCCCCCCTTCTCCATCTCCTCGCTCTGTGTTTTTTGTTGTTGTTATCTTCCCCCTTCTCCATCTCCTCGCTCTGTGTTTTTTGTTGTTGTTATCTTCCCCCTTCTCCATCTCCTCGCTCTGTGTTTTTTGTTGTTGTTATCTTCCCCCCTTCTCCATCTCCCGCTCTGTGTTTTTTGTTGTTGTTATCTTCCCCCCTTCTCCATCTCCTCGCTCTGTGTTTTTTGTTGTTGTTATCTTCCCCCCTTCTCCATCTCCTCGCTCTGTGTTTTTTGTTGTTGTTATCTTCCCCCCTTCTCCATCTCCTCGCTCTGTGTTTTTTGTTGTTGTTGTCTTCCCCCCCCCCCTTCTCTTCACCATCTCCTCGCTCTGTGTTTTTTGTTGTTGTTGTCTTTCTCCCCCTTCTCTTCACAATCTCCTCGCTCTGTGTTTTTTGTTGTTGTTGTCTTCCCCCCTTCTCTTCACCATCTCCCGCTCTGTGTTTTTTTGTTGTTGTTGTCTTCCCCCCCATCTCCTCGCTCTGTGTTTTTTGTTGTTGTTGTCTTTCTCCCCCCCTTCTCTTCACCATCTCCTCGCTCTGTGTTTTTTGTTGTTGTTGTCTTTCTCCCCCTTCTCTTCACCATCTCCTCGCTCTGTGTTTTTTGTTGTTGTTGTCTCCCCCCCTTCTCTTCACCATCTCCTCGCTCTGTGTTTTTTGTTGTTGTTGCCTTTTATTCTGACCACAAAACCGATCAGGTAAAGCTATACATCAATGGTTTCCCCTCTTCAAATAGCAGAGGTTAAACCAGCTACAGTAGAAGACTGGGGAGTTTCAGTTCTGGCGCCGACATCAAACGCCCACTTCATAAGAGTAGCTGTTTGGAGAGTCGGTGAGCTAGCGAGCAAGCGACACAGAAAGAAAGAGGGAGGAAGGGAGGGAGGGAGGAAGGGAGGGGAGGGAGGGGGAATGGAGGGAGTAGAAATCCTTCCATCCTCCATCTCTCTATAGCGGGTTACCTGTCTGACGAACCAGACCTCAAGGTAAACTTGATTTCCTGCTCCGCCTTCCTTAGCACGCTCCGAAACAAACAGGCATTGAAACAGTCACGCTGGAAAAATATACTACTGCTCTTTTATTACCAGCTCTCTCGCTCTCCCTTCCTTCCTGGTCGACAGGATGAAACATGTGTGTCCCTCGGCAGGAGCGCTGTTTGTTTGCGGAGTGATGTAGTCTATCCTCTTGAAACATGGATGTGTCTTGTGTGTGAGGGCTTCTTAAAGCAAAACTAACAGGTCTGTGAGAGCCGGAATTCTTACTGGTTGGTAGGTGATCAAATACTTATGTCATGCAATAAAATGCAAATGAATTACTTAAAAATCATACAATGTGATTTTCTGGATTTTTGTTTTAGATTCCGTCTCTCACAGTTGAAGTGTACCTATGATAAAAATGACAGACCTCTACATGCTTTGTAAGTAGGAAAACCTGCAAAATCAGCAGTGTATCAAATACTTGTTCTCCCCACTGTATATATATTCAAGGAGTGTAGTCATGAGCCTGACCACCCTTTTATATAGATAATTGGAAACAGGAAAGATTTTGTGAAATACGGGAGGCAAAAACAGGTTCGGGACAAGGTCATGTTTTTCCATCGTATGAGTTTTAGTATTTGATTTGATTTAACTAGGCAAGTCAGTTAAAAACAAATTCTTATTTACAATGACGTCCTACCGGGGAACAGTGGGTTAACTGCCATGTTCAGGGGCAGAAGGACAGATTTTTACCTTGTCAGCTCAGGGGATTCGTATTGGCCAGTAATAATGACGAAAAAGCGAAGCAGCCTTATTGAAGGAAGAAAACGCTTCGGCGCAGAGAAGTCTACAAGCATAAGTTCGGCATCTCCCCGTTTTAGCCACTAGAAGACTGCCTCACCTACAATCACTCACACACTCGCAAACCAAGTACTAGTCCAAGTCAGTCATCGTGAAGCATTAATACTTACAGATATTCAATGGGAATTTCAATAAATTGCCATTTGGCTGAATAAACAAATGAAGGCCGGTGCCTTTAAACAGTGTTGTACACTCGTCATCAACCCACTGTTAAAAAGGTGAACTCAAACGGGACAGTGGGGCTAAAAATATGAACCATCACCTCATCCGATGAGTCAATATTGACTTCTAAATTAGCTAGCGTGCTACTTCAAAAGACGGTCTGGCTATGTTCTTAGACTACACAGTCTACCGTTCTGTCCCACCTAAAATAACAACGTTCCGTTCGATTGCCATGCCGACAGGGCACAAATAGACATGATGTGCATGTGCCACTCCAGACTGAGCCACTGACTAATGGGTTACAATGGGTTACACCACAATGGGGCTGGCATCGAGTGGGCACCGCACCACTAGCCTGGTCAAGAGGACAGACCTTACCACAGTCTTGTGCCACATCAGGTGTGTGAGACAGTGCTTCCGTCAATAGTGGTAAGTTAAGTTAGTGGTTGGAGAAGACGGGGGTTGGTAGAGAAACATTTTGCTTTCAGTCATCCATCCTTGACATTATGGAGAAAAAGGGAGGAATGAACGATGCATTTGAATAGCATTTAAAACAACACCACTCCCTCTCTTGTTTAATTTAACATTCTTTTATCAGGTTGTCCTGATCAAAATATCTGTTTTTCGAGTGAAACCTCTCTCTCGCCGTGTCTCTGGTGTGGGCACAGGGGAGTCACTGTACCTCCTTGAGTGGTTGGCACGTTGACAGTGACAATCTTGCTGTTGGCGGGCAGCGGCAGCTTGGCGGTGAGCACCTTGCCCCCCATGGACGTGCCCGTGATCTGGAAAGTCTGTCCGGCCGTCGTGGCCACCGTGCCCGGCGAGGCTACAGGGAAATATGCAAATGAGGCTCCACTCGAGAGTCAAACAACAACCGCGGCTAAACAAGCACAGCTACTAACGCTGACTAAAACAGATTTAGTTTGTCAGGGGTTAATTCATACACCAACCACTACTACTTTCTATTTGCAAAGATTCCCTACTAAGTAAAAAAAATATCACTTGAGTATAAATAAAATTGGGACACATTTGAATGAGATTCAGTGAAAGTAATTCTCTTTACCAATCTACTGGCTTGTGAACAAAGAAAATGACCTATGACCTTTGACATACCTCCACTGGGCTGCCCCTGCTTGACCCAGGAAGCAAACGACTGCTGGAAGTTCTTGTTCTGCTGGAAGGTGACGGGGGTGCCCATCTTGGTAGCCAGTAATACTTTGGTTCCGGGGGTGGCCTGGCCCGACAGGGTCACTACCTTGGGGGTGGAAGCGGGGGTGGCTGGGCTCCCCGTGGTGATGACGGTGGTAGATCCAGTGCCTGTTTTCTGGTCCAGACGCTTCTAGAACAAGAGAAACCGTGAAATAATCCAGAAAACACAACAAAACATCCCTATTATTCACACGGCTAGTGGTCCTACTCACCTTGGCCTGTTCCGCCGCCTGGACTTTCTCCTTCTCAACCCTATAAAGACAAAAATAAATGTATCATACACAAACCACAGAAAGAACTGGAACATAACTATTTTCCCCCCAAATGAATGCAGTTGGCTATACAAAAACGATAGTAAATCAAATTTAGGGAAATTATGATTATTTTTTTATTAGTCTAAGAGAGTCGAAGTGAGTTCATAACAGAAGATAACGACCGTATGAATTTACAGTTCACTCAAGAGAATAGCATGGAGTAGGCAGTTACTATGCACCCTAGATCTCATGCCCCTGTGCCCTTTGCCCTCTGACCTCTCGGAGAAGGCCCTGATCTCCCAGAGGTCCAGCTCCTCCTCGGCCACCCAGGACTCAATCACCACCGGCCCAGTTTCCTTTTTGGGCTCCGGCTTCTTGGGCCGCAGGTTGCTGGAGCGCAGGCCTTTCCTCTGTGGCGTGTGGGTCTCTGTATGTGTATGTGTGTGGAATGGATGCAAGAGAAAGGGGGACGGTAAGGGTGGTGTAAGAAAACAAAAGTAGAGGGGGAAGGAGTGAGAGAAGAATACGAGAGAGAGCGAGAGAGAGTCAAGAATGACATAAAATTAAGCAACCTTAATGAGAAAAAATATCACCACTATCCTCTCTTTTACATTCCATGTGTAGTTTTATTCTAGCCGGCTGCTGCTCCCTCACCTTTCGGGGTCTCTGGAGTGCCGAGGGGGCAGATGATCTTGCGGATGCAGTATTCCGAGCGGATGCCGTAGGGCCCCACGTCGCGGCGCTTGATAATCTCTGTGGTAGTGATCTCCGTCTCGGAGGTCTCTGTGGCAATGAGTGGGGATAGGGCTGGGTTGGTGTAGGATGAAGGAGGAGGAAGATGCAGAGAACAACTCCCAAGACATGACACAGTAACGACTTAATACGCTGCCATTCAATACAGTACACAGGATTGATATTCCATGGGAAAAGCCTCAGACATTTGAGTAAAAAGTCAAAAGGAACAGCAGAGGAAATAGGCTTCATAGTAGATATTTTACGATATATACTCCCCTACGTATTTATTTGGACAGTAAAACTAAAACCTTTAATTTGGCTCTATACTCCAGCATTTTGGATCTGAGGTAAAATTGTTCATACGAGGTGACATCACAGAATGTCACCTTTTAATTTGATGGTATTTTCATACATACAGTGCCTTGAGATAGTATTCATACCCCTTGACTTATTCCACATTTTGTTGTTACGGCCTGAATTCAAAATGGAATAAATATATATTATCACATCCTTGAGCCAATACCTTGTAGAAGCACCTTTGGCAGCGATTACAGCTGTGAGTGTTTCTGGGTAAGTCTCTAAGAGCTTCCACACCTGGATTGTGAAACATTTGCCCATTACTCTTTTCAAATTCTTCATGCTCTGTCAAATTCGTCGTTGTTCATTGCTAGACAACAAGTTTCATGTCTTGCAATAGATTCTCAAGTAGATTTAAATCAAAACTTTAACTCAGCCACTCAGGAACATTCCTCTCTAGGTTTCTTCCTAGGTTCCTGTCTTTCTAGGGAGTTTTTCCTAGCCACCGTGCTTCTACAGTCGTGGCCAACAGTTTTTCACAAAGTCTGCTGCCTCAGTTTGTATGATGGCAATTTGCATATACTACAGAATGTTATGAAGAGTGATCAGATGAATTTAAATTAATTGCACAGTCCCTCTTTGCCATGCAAATGACCTGAATCCCCTAAAAAAACATTTCCACTGCATTTCAGCCCTGCCACAAAAGGACCAGCTGACAACATGTCAGTGATTCTCTCGTTAACACAGGTGTGAGTGTTGACGAGGACAAGGCTGGAGATCACTCTGTCATGCTGATTGAGTTCGAATAACAGACTGGAAACTTCAAAAGGAGGGGTGCTTGGAATCATTGTTCTTCCTCTGTCAACCATGGTTACCTGCAAGGAAACACGTGCCGTCATCATTGCTTTGCACAAAATGGGCTTCACAGGAAAGGATATCGCTGCCAGCAAGATTGCACCTAAATCAACCATTTATCGGATCATCAAGAACTTCAAGGAGAGCGGTTCAATTGTTGTAAAGAAGGCTTCAGGGCGCCCAAGAAAGTCCGGCAAGTGCCAAGACCATCTCCTAAAGTTGATTCAGCTGCGGGACCAGTACAGAGCTTGCTCAGGAATGGGAGCAGGCAGGTGTGAGTGCATCTGCACGCACAGTGAGGCGAAGACTTTTGGAGGATGGCCTGGTTCTCAAGAAGGGCAGCAATGAAGCCACTCCTCTCCAGGAAAAACATCAGGGACAGACTGATATTCTGCAAAAGGTACAGGGATTGGACTGCTGAGGACTGGGGTAAAGTCATTTTCTCTGACAAATCCCCTTTCCGATTGTTTGGGGCATCCGGAAAAAATCTTGTCCGGAGAAGACAAAGTGAGCGGTACATATCAGTCCTGTGTCATGCCAACAGTAAAGCATCCTGAGACCATTCATGTGTGGGGTTGCTTCTCAGCCAAGGGAGTGGGCTCACTCACAATTTTGCCTAAGAACACAGCCATGAATAAAGAATGGTACCAACACATCCTCCGAGAGCAACTTCTCCCAACCATCCAGGAACAGTTTGGTGACGAACAATGCCTTTTCCAGCATGATGGAGCACCTTGCCATTAAGCAAAAGTGATAACTAAGTGGCTCGGGGAACAAAACATCGATATTTTGGGTCCATGGCCAGGAAACTCCCCAGACCTTAATCCCATTGAGAACTTGTGGTCAATCCCCAAGAGGCGGGTGGACAAACAAAACCCCACAAATTATGACAAAACTCCAAGCATTGATTATGCAAGGATGGGCTCCCATCAGTCAGGATGTGGCCCAGAAGTTAACTAACAGCATGCCAGGGCGGATTGCAGAGGTCTTGAAAAAGAAGGGTCAACACTGCAAATATTGACTCTTTGCATGAACCTCCTGTAATTGTCAATAAAAGCCTTTGCCACTTATGAAATGCTTGTAATTAAACTTCAGTATTCCAATGTAACATCTGGCAATCTAAAGACACTGAGGCAGCGGACTTTGTGAAAATTTATATTTGTGTCATTCTCAAAATGTTTGACTGTACATCTGCATTTCTTGCTGTTTGGGGTTTTATGCTGGGTTTCTGTATAGCACTTTGTGACATTGGCTGATGTAAAAAGGGCTTTATAATTACATTTGATTGATTAATTTATTCACAGTCTTCTTGGTAAGCCAACTCAAGCGTAGATTTGGCCTTCTGTTTTAGGTTATTGTCCTGCTGAAAGGTGAATTCATCGCCCAGTGTCTGGTGGAAAGCAGACTGAACCAGATTTAGCCTGTGCTTACCTCCATTCCATACATTTTTTATCCTGAAGAACTCCAATACTTAAATGATTATAAGCATACCCATAACATGATGCAGCTACCACTACGCTTGAAAATATGGAGCAGTACTCAGTAATGTTAACACTTTGTATTCAGGGCAAAATTTCCTTGCTTTGCCTCATTTTTTTGCAGTGTTTCTTCAGTGCCTAGTTACCAAACAGGATTTACATTAAAAAAATAAACCTTTATTTAACTTGGCAAGTCATTTAAGAACAAATTCTTACTTACAATGATGGCCTACAGGGGAACGTTGGGTTAATTGCCTTGTTCAGGGGCAGAACGACAGATTTCTACCTTGTCAGCTTGGGGATTTGATCCAGCAACCTTTCGGTTACTGGCCCAATGCTCTAAACCCTAGGCTACCTGCCGCCCTGCTACCTGCATGTTTTGGAATATTTTTTAAATTCTGTACAGGCTTCCTTTTTTCCACTCTGTCATTTAGGTTAGTATTTTGAACTAACTACAATGGTGTTGATCCATCCTCAGTTTTCTCCTATCACAGCCATTAAATGCTGTTACTGTTTTAAAGTCCCTATTGGCCTCATGGTGAAATCCCTAAGCAGTTTTCCTTCCTCTCTGGGAACTGAGTTGAAATCGGTACCGGTAATCGGTATCGGTACTGAAATCGGTACAAATGTAATTTGAACCGCTTGAGCTACAAATGAATGGGCAGCACATTTTTACTCCTGAGCTTATTTAGGCTTGCAATATCAAAGGGGATAAATACTTATTCACTCAAGACATTTCAACAATATTTTTGTTCAATTTGTAAAAAATGTTGAAAAACATAATTTCACTTTGACATCATGGGGTATTGTGTGTAGGCCAGCAACAAAAAAATCTCAATTTAATCATTTTAAAAATGCAGGATGTAACACAACAAAATGTGGAAACGGTCAAGGGGTGTGAACACTTTCTGAAGACACTGTATCAGTTTCACGGTTTAGAAATTAAAGCCCTTTATGTATCTAATCCCCCCCAAAAAAGGTGTCATAACTATTTGGACAAATGCACTCATATGTGTCATAAAAAGTTTGGTAATTGGTCCCATATTCTTAGCACGCAATGACTACATCAAGCTTGTGCACTTCCCCTACAATGTACACTACCGTTCAAAAGTTTGGGGTCACTTAGAAATGTCCTTGTTTTTTTGGGGGAAAAGCACATGTTTTGTCCATTAAAATAACATAAAATTGATCAGAAATACAGTTTTCAGCTCTGCTAACATAATTGCAAAAGGGTTTTCTAATGATCAATTAGCCTTTTAAAATGATAAACTTGGATTAGCTAACACAACGTGCCATTGGAACACAGGAGTGATGGTTGCTGATAATGGGCCTCTGTACGCCTATGTAGATATTCCATAAAAAATCTGCCGTTTCCAGCTACAATAGTAATTTACAACATTAACCATGTCTACACTTGTATTTCTGATCAATTTGATGTTATTTTAATGGACCAAAAAAAGTGATTTTCTTTCAAAAACAAGGACATTTCTAAGTGACACCAAACTTTTGAACGGTAGTGCATATGGGTGGGTGGGTGTTGAGATACATGCAGAGAAAGGATGGTCTACCTGTGCGCGTGGTGCCTACAGCGGCGGAGGGCTTGACGGCCATGTCGTCCCACCTCAGACAGGCCCACAGTAGCCTCAGCATCAGACTGACCCCTGCCAGGGACTTCACTGTCTGGAGACGGTACCTGCAAAGAGAGGCAAACAGGTTACCACACACACACACATATACGCACGCGCAAAGACAACTGGGGTCACCAACACACGCAGCATGTGTCTGCTACCGTAAAGGTACATGGAAAAGAGCACGTGCACACACACACACACACACACACAGAGAGAGAGAGCGTTCATAAAATTCATAAGTCAACCCTGGCTGCCAGGTAAAATGACCGTGTTAGTTCCTTGTTGCCGAGGTTGACTATGAACCTGTCTCTTTGGTAATGCTTCCAAAGATTCCTCAATTTGCCATTTAAAAAGGGTGAACAAATGTTAAAAAATTTTAAACAAAAAAACATATTGGGACAGTAAAGGAGTGCATCCCAAAAGGCACTCTAATCCCTATAGAGTGCACTACTATACCATAGTATGCCATAGGGCCCTGGTCAAAAGTAGTGCACTATATAGGGAACAGGGTGCCATTTGGGATGCACAAAGGGAAAGACATTCCTCCTTGTCCAGTGTGACTGACTGACTGACCGCAGGCAGGGAAAACATCCTCCGAGTGGTTAATGCGCAACGCGAATATCCTGATACTTGCAGACCGCCAGTATGATTCACGTCTAGCAGTAAAAAGGCAGTAAAAAGGCGGTGGTCAAAATAACCTGAGGTCTCTCTGCGAGAGCCACGACAGAGTCACAGGGGCCAAACCCACTAACGGCAAACAGAAGGCATAACCGACAAATCAACAGGATAAGACGTGAATATCGTTCGCCGGAGCATTCATTCTCGAGAGGTCCCAGTTATTGTGGTGCAGTGACTGTATCATAGCTCAGAGTTGATGGAGCGCAAGGCTGAAACTAACGCTAATCATAAATCAGATGGAGCACTAGAAAACCCATATATTTAAAGCCCTGAGTTCTCTCTAGCCAGGTAGTCTGGCAAAACTCAGGGCCTTAATCATATCAAATAATGGCAGTTAGTTAAAGCGCTAACCCGTTGAAAACAGGGGCGCCAATGAGAAATCTCAAAAACTGTGTTCTCACCTCCATGTGATGCCATAGGTGGGTCTGGGCGAGGGGTAGGGCCAGATGTCCTGGGCCGGCTTGGCATTGTAGCTGAAGATGGACACCTCACGGATGCCACCCCGCCGTGCCAGCTTCTTCAGGTCGTTGTTGGGCAGGACAAAGATGCTCTTACGCTGGCTCTTAGTAACAAACTTGCGGTAGGATGGCAAGGCGGTTCCCGAGCGCGTCTTCTTGGTGCGCGAGAACTTGAGGAGGTGAACGCGGCCCTTGGTGGAGGTCGACGAGGTCACGACCCCCGAAACAGAGGAGGTTGAACGAGAGGACTCCTTGCGGGCGGCGAAGAGCGTGGTCTTGTACTCGGTCACCGTTTCGCTCTGGCTCTCGTCCGATTGGCTGTCGGGCGTGGGTGAGCGCATTTTGGTCACAGTGGTTTTGGTCATGGTGGTGAGCGTGGACACTGCGCTGCTCTCGGTGGTTGAGACAATGGGCGCGGGCGTCGTCCCCGAAGAGCTTGAGACCCCCGCCATTAGCCGAGACTCTGTGGATACAGTGGTGGTTGTTGTGGTGGTTACCTGGGTGAGTATGGTCTTACAGAGGGATCCCACCCCACTGTTGCTGCTCTCCTCCGCAGAGCGCATCGACGAGGGGGACATTTTGTTGGGCGTGGCAGCATCAGGCTTAACTTCCATGGGCTGGGTGTTGTTGAGCTGCTGGGTCGTCGTAGATCCGAGCGCCTCCATGTTGTTTTCCAGCCTGGCCACCTTCACCGGGGGCTGGCAGTCTTGCACCGACACTATGACCTTGCTCTCCACCTCTACCCTTAGAGGTGGCCTTGGTTCCGTGCTGTCAGGCCCGGTCCTCTCGGCTACAGGGGCCACATTGCCGTTGAGCAAGGGCTTTAGGGGCGAGACTACTTGACCCTCTCCCTCCGCCTTGCCTAGGCTGTTCACTTTGACCTCAGAGCTGTTAGTGTGAGCGTTGGAGGGCTCGTTTGGAGTTGGTAAAGAGTTGATCAAGGCTTTAGCCTCCATGCTGTCATTTCCATTGATCTGAGGTAGAGAGGAGGGCTGGGACCCAGTGGCGATGGCCTCAGTGCTGCTCTGTCCGTTGCCCTGCCTCTCCTCGGGCCCCTTCCCGTTCTTCTCTGTGCTTTGCTGGGGAGGTTTAGGAACGGTAGCTGCACTATGGCTGCCCTCCTGGGTTATACTGCTTGGAGAAATTGTTGTGGAGAGGGGTTTAAAAATGGCCACTTCAGGTCCTGCACCCTCGGTGGAAGCGGGCATGTCGCTGGTAGACTCTGATGGTCTGCCAGTGTAGTGGATCCCACCTGAACTCTGAGTTTCCATTGGTTCCGCTGTGCTGCTGGGCCTTTTAAGGCCTTCCTGCCCTGAACCGGCCCCTGTGGGCCCTATAGTCCTCTCAGGGAGGTCTCCTTCCTGTTTCTGGGGGGTCATTTGGTTTTGTGTCCTAGGGAATGCTTCAGCTGCAGGCTCTTTGGCCTGGGTCGCTGTGGCTGGGTGAGGGAACCCCTCAGCGGTCTTTGAAGGGTGCGCGCCTGCACCTCCCCTTTGACTGACAACGGAGCAAGCGCAGGTGGCACCGAAGGGGTGCTGAACTCCAATTTCACTGTGGGACTCTGGGCCTGGGTCGGAGTTTGGGGCTGGAGTGGGGACTGCGGCAGGGCCGGGGTGGTCTTCGCTGGGGTAGGCCTGGCCAGGGAGACCTGAGCCCTCTGCTTCTCCTCCAGGGCGTGCTGCTTGACGCGCCGCTCCAGCAGACCGTCCAGCTTGGAGGCCTTGACCTTCTTCTCGTAGGCCACGCGCGTCAGGAAGCCCTGGGCCACGTCCACCACGTCGTAGTTGAAGGGCCTTGCATTCCCCTCACCGAGCTCCTGCCTCGCGCACGTCGTCTCCGTCTCGGTCCCCGGGCTGCTGCAGGTCCCTGAGAGAAAAACAAAATGGACACATAAGTTACTGGATCGTTTTTCTTATCCTCTCTTGTCAGAACAATGGCGAAGAAGCTTAGTGCCCAAGTATGGAAGTATATGAGCCTCCCTTCACATTGGCATGTAGAGCAGTATAAGACCTGATGGATTCAATAATACGCGTGACTGATGTTGCATGCGTTTGATAGCTTTAACTTCGCTAACTATCAACAAGGGAGTCAATGACCGTCTATAAAAACGCTAACCTTTTTCATCGTCTTGTCCTGAGTCTGAGAGGCTAGGGTCCACCTCCATCTTGTCAGCAGCCTCCTCTGCAGCGGAGTCTTGCATCTTCACCTTCGCTGGCCCGTCACTCTCGTCTTTCTTTCCCTCCTCTGACTTTTCCTTCGTCTTCTCTCCCGACAGGCGGTCTGCTGAGGGCTCTGGGGTGGTCGTGGTGGTGGTGGCAGCACCCCCATCTTTCTTTCCCTCCTCTAGCTTTTCCTTGGTCTGCTCTCCTGACAGGCGGTCTGCTGAGGGCTCTGGGGTGGTCGTGGTGGTGGTGGCAGCACCCCCATCTTTCTTTCCCTCCTCTAGCTTTTCCTTGGTCTGCTCTCCTGACAGGCGGTCTGCTGAGGGCTCTGGGGTGACAGTGGTGGTGGTGGCAGCACCCCCATCTTTCTCTACGGGTCTTCTGCTTCCCTGGGGTTCTGAAACTACAGTTGTTTTGAACAACCTTGGCCTTGGGCCCAAGTCCAGCAGGTTGCATTTCTCGCCACGTCTGGCAGCTGCAACGGAAGAAAAAATACATGTTTTAGTTATCATAGCCACATTTATATTAGTAGTCAATTTCACAGGGGACGTTATCCCATGTGACTTAATAATTGAATCGTACATTTATCACAACTTTTGGCAATTAGGAAATAAGAGGTGTTTGACAGCTACAGGTACATTTGTCCACTGAATTCCTTGATTTCTTTCAAACCAAATCACAGCGATGGATAAAGATCTTTATTTGGATATATTTTGTTTTTGCATTGACATTGCCAGTGCTGTCACAGATGCCATAAAGGCACAGATACAAAGATGAGAGCTCTATCTATCTCTATGAAGAGGACACAAACTAGAACGCTCCTGCTGACCTTCCAGCTCGGCGCGGTAGTTGGCGTTGGTGTTGCCGGGCAGCTTGGTCAGGAAGCGGTGCACATGAGTCTTGCTGATCCAACTCCAGCCGCCCCAGCCCGTCACACGATACTCCTCTCCCTTCTGCTTCCACACCTTCACGCGGGAGAGAGAGAGGCGGAAAGAGCGGAATGACAGAAGTGAAAAGGAGAGAGAGGGGGGAGGATACAAAGGGAAGAAGAAATCGGGCAGCAGAGAGAGAAGCGGGGAGCGAGCGATAAATGAAGAGGACAGTAGTGAGAGGAGGAAGGGAAGAGAGAGAGAAATGAGAGGGCCTGAGGGTATTCACACCCATTAAGTAAACACATCTAGTAGGGCCACTATGTGAAAGTTGACACTTCCCCCGGAGCTCGGACACTCACGCCTCATCAAAGGGCTTTTTAGCACCGTTCACCATTCTGGGAGGCAGGAAGTTGCAATTAAACACGTCCTGGCGATTAGGGGTGATGGTGAACGGCCCCGGTCATAAATAGAGTGGTAGCGTTTCGACTTAAAAGGGCCCAGGCTCGGTTGGTAAACAAGGGCCAAATGAAAAGGGTGTATGTGTCTGTGCATGTGTAGCAGCCCTTAAGTGTGTGTGTGGGTGTCTGAGTGAGTGTGTCTGTGTGCGGGTGTTTGTGATTGTGTGTGTGTGTGTGTGTGTGTGTGTGTGAGATACCTGGTGCTTGATGGGGAAGGTGTACTTGACCCAGGTGGCCTGCTGCATGGTCTCCTCGTCCTCCAGCTTCTTCTCCCGCTTCTTCACCTTCTCCTTCTCCTCCCGCTCCATGGACGTCATACGGTGTAGCCTGCATGGTGGCACAGAAAGGGGGATGAGAGAGAAAGTCAAAACACGGTCAGTTCAAAAGCGGCTTCCTTCAAGAGGAGGGTAAACCCCCTTGTTGCTCTTGGCAAGGCCCCATGCAACACACACACACAAATGATGCGAGCCCCTTGACTGACTCTGCACACCCACCCTTACTATAACATAATCAAGTCTTAAGAGGAGGAGGGCTGGGGTCTTTACCCATCAGTAGAACAGGTAGCAGTGTTTCCCCTAGCGTAGAAATAATGTGCTTACATGCCGGGGGTGGGCCATTTTATCTGCTGCTAGTCACCTCTGGGTAAACTGGTCTTAGTGTGAGGAACAGGAGGAGACAGAGGAGCTGCTAGAGCAGGGCAACGTTCCATGTGGCGCACTATTCCCTATGTAGCGCACTACCTTTGTAGTGTACTATATAGGGAATAGGATTACATTTGGAAGGCACTGTGTGGCAATGTTAATACACGCATATCACTTTAAATGCATACCGAATGCATTGCTTCATACTATTTTCTACTCTTTATTTAACCAGGCAGGTCAAGATTTGATTCTTATTTACAGCCAGGGATCGATCCTGGGTCTGTAGTGACGCCTCTAGCAGTGCCTTAGACCGGTGCACCACTCGGGAGGCCCACTGGGGATGTAACGAATCACCGATACACAGTTGAAATGTCTCGCGAAAGACGGCTTACTTCCCCACGCGAGGCTAGATTGGCACTAAAATCAGGTACAGATTGCGCTAAAGCAAAAAGCTAATTGTAAGTCCTAACAGTCATGGGAGCCTGGGACTTGATAAACCGGAGAAGTTTATCCAACAAGAGTCCAAGGACAGAGGGATACACTAGCCAGAACCTTCTAAAAAAAAAAGCACGACAGTGGCTGGCCAATTGCATTGTTTCCCCCCACAGTGATCATCAGGTTGTACTGTAGGTGACAGGGAAACATGTGTGGACTAAAAAAGAAGAAGCATAAAACCGCATGTATCACAAAGCATGAGCAAATTAATTAAGACAGCTCCAGTAATTTTGAGAAACATTGATAAACAGTTTGGTTGATTTTTTGGGTAAAATGAATGAGTTTGATAAGCAGCTAGCTAGCAGTTTGCTAGCTCCCATGCCAATGTCAAGTCTTTCAAAACGAATATCTGACTAACTCTGAAAATATGAAGTTATTTCAGAATCAAAAAGTTAACTGCCTAGCGCACTATGCTTTGAGACATTATGTCAGCTACTTATCCCCAGTAACATAGTGTTTTCACTTATTGCATCTGCATGCTTGTTGCGTTCTTCCTGGTGCACTTTGTGAGCTGGCTGCTCGTTCTAAACAGTATAATTTAATCTGTTCAAAGCAGCATATTCAGCAGTGGCGTTAACTCAAAATGACACAACGACAAGGTTCCAGTTTAACAACGTTTACTCAACCGTTTCAGCACAATACATGGTTGCCATTGCACTCAGGCCAGGTTCATCAACAAGACTCCTGCGCAGGCGCATTAATAACGGAGTGATAGCACTGTAATAACAGTAATATAGGGATACTTGAAACATGAATTTAACAATCCCCCACTTTTCTTTAAAGAATAAAACATCAAAAACATAATTAAAACGTCACAACTATTATTTAAGTTACCCATTACAGATGGGTTGTGTGACAAAATTATTTGTATAACTCAAGCTGTCACTTTCCATTACTGAGTGCCTTTAGGAGCACAGGCTACCTGCCAACATTGGCGTGGCAGGTAGCCTAGTGGTTAGATCTTTGAACCAGTAACTGAAAGGTTAAGTCTGTCGTTCTGCCCCTGAACAAGGCAGTTAACCCACTGTTCCTAGGTTGCCATTGTAAATGAGAATGTGTTCTTAACTGACTTGCCTAGTTGAATAAAGGTCGTTCTGCCCCTGAACAAGGCAGTTAACCTACTGTTCCTAGGTTGCCATTGTAAATAAGAATGTGTTCTTAACTGACTTGCCTAGTTGAATAAAGGTTCAATAAAAAAGACCGGATGTTCCTTTTTTAAAATCAGACAGCCAGCAAGCTGCTCCTTTGTGGCCGACCTGGAAAACAGCTCTGAGGTATGGAATCACAGTTGTAGCAAAATGTCTGTGAGCCACCCCAGATAAAGTCATCAACATGACAGGCAAGTACTCCAGTCACATTGCAATCTTGATCGAGCCAATAAAAAGACTGCAGGATCCACTTGTGACATTTTTCTACCTGTACTCAGCATTGCTGCCTTGACTTTGTACCAGTAGGGATGCATCTGCCAGTCCATACACACACCTTTTCTTCCCCTCCAGTGTTCCTTCGCTGTTAGCTTCAGGCGGAGGTCGGATGTGAATGTCCCTTGACAGCTCTATTCCCTTCAAAAATGCAGATTTCATGTCTATGGAATGAAGTTTCAATTTTTTCTGGCAGATCACTGACAGCAACAATCTGAGTGACTCTGCGGCGCATGTTCGTGAGTCTTTTGGGAGTTGTTTATCAGCCAGCTCCTCAAAACCTCTAGCCACTAAATGTGCTTTAGGCACTATTCCAGTTAAGGATTCTTTAAGGGTACACACCCACCTTTTTTGAGACACATTCTTGGCCAATGTCTTTGACTTCCACAAACGCTACATTTTTCCTCCAATTACAGGGCTCATCTAGTTTAGCTGCGTCAAAAGACACGTCCTTTGTTTCTCGATTTTCCATTGGTTCAATTCTGAGCTTATTAACAAGTGACAGGTCAGCTGACCCTGTTTGTACCAGAAAGTGTAGCTGGTTCAGAGTACTGCAAGTTGTACCAGTTCTGGTGTTTTCCTTTGGCTTTTCCTGCTCGTCCAATGACAGTTGCTGTGTGTGGAATACCACTTTCTCTGTCCATGTATTTAACAGTTTGTCCAGTTTTCAGATTGGAACAACCATGCTGTCTTAACACATGTGGCTGTTGTTGGATGGTTTCCTAATTTGAACTCTCAATAGTACTTACCTGTGTCATGGTTGAAGGTCTCTGCTCCATTTCCTGTATCAGTTTCAGTGACCATTAGGGATGCACGATATATCGGTGAACATTAGCTAAAAATGCCAACATCGGTATCAGCTGATGTCTAGTTGAACGCTGATGTGCAAAACCGATGTCAAAGCCGACATACATACTATGGAACGCCGTTTGGGTCTTTGTGTGTCAAAAAAGATACAGTAGCACTGTTAAAGCTGTACAAAAATGTCTGCAAACAAGCAAACACCGGCCACGAATGATGTGTTTACAATACCACGTTGGTAATAAAGCATCATTTCTACGACCGCAACTTTTGGGGTAGCTAGCTTTAGCTTGGTACCTAGCTAGCACCAATACAACCAGCCTGAAAACAATGACCAGTAGAAACTGCAGTCATGTTCATTATTCTTTGCAATGATTTTGGAATCCTTGTGAGTAAGTATTAGCTAGGTTGCCACATTGAAAGTTCATGAGTTCATGAAAGTTCACAGTTCATGAAAATAAATAGCTAGCCAGCTACTTAACCCTGTTTCCCAAAGCAAACGTTATAAGCAGCCAGCAAGCTTCATCTGGCTAGTGAGGCTCAACCGGACTTGATTATGAGTTGTGAAGCAATAAGGATTAGGCATAATAGTGGAATTTGCAGTTTTCCCTCAAAATAAAAGTAGGTTATTGACAGTGATGCAAATAAATACTAATAGTAGAATTATGCCATACTTTTATTTTGAAGGCTAACCACAATCTACTATTGTGGCTAGCTTCACATAGATGGGTCCGACCACCATTACTCAAATAAAAACTGTCTTAGAAATTAGGGTTATTTTAGATGATGACACCTAGCTATACAGTTAGCAGGCTAACTATAGCTACTGAAACAGATTGTCGTTTTGCTATATTTGGGGAAGAACATTGTTTGCATTCATGAGCTAGCTAGCTTTTTAAAAAATTACCAGCGAGACAACTTCACCAGCATCATAGCATACGTATCGATGAATCGTTGTGACATGAAATACAAGTGAAAGTGTAATCAATTTGTAATAACCATGTCAAAAATGTATGAACGTGTTAAATGATTATATGACGTGCAGTCATATTCAGGTCCTGATTGGTCAACAGGCATATTTGACACGCAAAGACCCAAACTGCATTCCATAGAAATCCTGGTTGAGAATGAAACAAATGAATAAAAAAAATGTTTGCCTTTATTTAACTAGGCAAGTCAGTTAAGAACAAATTCTTATTTTCAATGACGGCCTAGGAACAGTGGGTTAACTGCCTGTTCAGGGGCAGAACGACAGATTTGTACCTTGTCAGCTCGGGGATTTGAAACCTTCCGGTTACTAGTCCAACACTCTAACCACTAGACTACCCTGCTGCCCTTGATCAAGCCAATAAGAAGACTACAGGATCCACTTGTGACATTTTTCTACCTGTACTCAGCATTGCTGCCTTGACTTTGTACCAGTAGGGATGCAATGAAACAGCACAGCAAGTAAGTGAAAGAAATAGGTTTTGATTATGTTTTACTGGTAATGGGGACATTCGTAAATGTCAACCAAATAACTTTTTGGGCAGTGTGTGTGTGTAATCTTTATTTAACTAGGCAAGTCAGTTAAGAACAAATTCGTATTTACAATGACAGCCTACCCCGGGCCAACTGTGCACCATCCTATGGGACTCCCAATCACAGCTGGATGTGATACAGCCTGATTCTCAGCAACAGCCCCTCCATCTTGTTGATCATTTACTTTCCGCAATCTTGAGTGATGCACCCTGACAATGGTGCCTCACAAATATCACCACACCATCTTAGCCAATGACTACTCCCGGTCCTTTCCACTCTTGACAGTCAACTCGTTTGTCGTGCACTTTGTTTCCAGTCTCGTACGTCTCATCCGTGGGTCAAAGAGGTTAATGCAGAGTGCTGTGAATTCTCTCTGAACACTCTGGTTCAGTGAAAGCTTTTCTTGCTGTATGTCGTGCTGAAAGGTGCTGTCCCACCCATGCACTCACACTGGTCCCTTCTAGTGCTGTTGGCTTGTCACCCAGTACAGAGGGAAGATCAGGGTTCTGCCCCAACACTAGGTGGTATGGGCTGTAACCATGAACATTGTGCATTGAGTTTTTAATAGTAGGGACCACCTATTTCAATGTGACTTAGTCTGACCAATTTTGCCAGTATCCTAACTATCTTGGTAGAATGGACGATTCTCCCATCTCCAAATTTGAAAGCTCGGTTGCTTAGTGTGTCAATCATAGTTTGTACTTATTTCATATTTAGTTCACTGACATAGCTATCAATCCATTTTGCACCACACACTGTGCGTGTACACACAGTATCAATCATAGCAGATCCTAAGGATTCAACTATGAAGAAGACTGGTTTGAAAACAGTGTAATGTTACACAGCTCTCTCTCTGTGTTTACATTTTCCTCTGTTAGTTTAACTTGTTCATTTTATGAGGACAGTCTTTAACCAAACGGTAAGTGCATTGACAAAAAAACACATTTTAATATCTGTCCAGTGGATTTGTACCGGGCAATGGCGCCCTCATCTGGTTGTCGTGAGAACGTGACTTTTTGGCGCCTTTTCTCTGCTGCTCAGTGTAATATGCTGCGTCAATCACTCGCATTCCATCTGTTATTGGCACGACAGACGTCTTTTCACCCAAATGTATTTTTAGTGCCGACTTCATTGACGCAAAAGTCAGCACTGTACAAGCAGTCAAAAACCAACTGTCCAGACAGGAAGTATCTATCAACTTGAAAGCTAACACTGCATCCGGGAGAACCATCTCGTACTTGCGCATCCTATTGTACCTCTGTTCGAAATCAATTAACGTTATGTAGTCCGTCATTGCAACCGAAATGTCTCTAGTAACACTGTCAACGTTTGAATATGTCTCGTAAGTTCCCGTACCATCATCCTTATTCAAATCCTCAACAGATATTTCCAGTGCTGTATCTCTCGCTCATCCTTCGAGCGATAATACCACCTCAAGTGCTTGCTTTTTCTTGTCCAGATTAGTAACCCGTGTCCAGATTCCAAGTTCATATTCCCACTTTCATGCGACCTGTTATCCTCGAAGCAAGGTGGCACATTGTAGTTATTAACCATCCTCTGCTGCCAATGTTAATTCAAAATGACAACGACAAGGTTCCAGTTTAACAACGTTTACTCAACCGTTTCAGCACAATACATGGTTGCCATTGCACTCAGGCCAGGTTCATCAACAAGACTCCTGCACAGGCGCACTAATAACAGAGTGATAGAGCCGTAATAACAGAAATATAGGGATACTTGAAACATCAACTTTAACAGTGGTCATTTATTATTTATTTTTTTACATGCAAAAGTGAAATAGGTGTATTTATGCTGTTGCACAGATTTCTTTATATACATCTATTCAAAGAAACTACAGATAGTTTGAAAACTTGGCATTATATTTCTGCTACTTTGTTCACATCTCCTACCACCCCACCCTGGATATTCAGCAGCTGCCACTGGTCTAGGGTTTGCACTTGTTCTAAGAAGTTCGACTTTGAAGTGGCTGCAGACTTGTATGATTAAATGGTATTAAGGAATTATTTGAAGTGGTAATGTAAGGATGGCATAACACGGTGAATTAGGTTCCCTTGATGCCAGTTTAAAGTGAAAGACGTGGCTGTGTGTGTGTGTGTGTGTGTGCTCTGAGTCTACTCGCCTAGTGTGTCCCAGAGAGTCCTTCCAGACAGGGAGCAGGGCCACAGGTTTGATGGCACACTCCAAGATGGCCATGGCCAGGGCAAACTCCCTGGCCTTACTGCACATCTGCACCGCCTTAATCCAGTTGTTCCTGATGAAAACCAAAACAAAGCCAAAGGGAGTCAGACAATGGTGTTATTCATCATCATGTGGAAGCATGGTGACATCAAATCACAACAGTGTGACTTTATCTGTCACCTGGGACTGCTGGGGTCAGAACTGAACAAGAGCAGTGCACGCTAACTTCAATGAACATGTAAAAACAAACACGTTATCACCAAATGATGTCACACATTAGTATCTAAATAATAGCCTGTGCCCCCTCCTCCGATGAGGAAGAGCACACAATGGTTAAACGAACACTTAACCCCCTACGGTCGATGTCCACGCCCCTGCATAAATCCAATTAGCATAATATATCAACAGAAAAAATGAAAAACTCTGTTTAAGCTAAAGTTTTTTATGCATTGGATCAGTCAAAGAGCTAGAGCGGTGTTTGTCAGACCACGAGCCTTCCCCGAAAATCGTCCGTAGCATTCCAAACGGTTTGGCCTACAAAGCTATAGAAAGATGACTCTCACTAACACGATGGTGTTCTCCATGTTGCTCTACGACCCCCACGAGCATCTTTGGACCCGTCTGAAGTCGGTACAGCCCATCTGCCAACTTCTGTCTGTAGTGTCCGAAGAGTTTGGGCAACAACACTAATGTGAGTCCTCTGTGGAAAGGTGAGACTCTCACGAACATATACCTCTTGGTTGTTTTGTTCTAGGACGCCCACATGCCGCACAAGATTCGTCTGAAGGTCCCCCCGGTGCCAGTTGAAAACATTTATGGAAGTTTAAATGGAGACTGTTTAATGCCAAAAAAAGGGGTTAAATACATGTCCAAAAAAATGTATGTTTCCTGATCTTTCTTCTCTCTCTCAGGACAGACACTTAAAAACAAACTTCCCTTTCATTTTTTTTGGGGGGCTGTTGTTCAATGTAGTGAATCTGCTATTCAAAGCGTTTGTACGGGCTAATAGCAGTAAGACAAAAAAATATAATCATTCCACTTTGTTGTGATACTTCAAGGGGTCTTAAAATTCTAAATCAAATAGCTTAGTAGAACCCACCCCTGGATTAGACTCTTATGGGTTAAAAACATTTTGATCATATTCTTTCATAACACATAAGTCAACCAACTAGGATCTCAAACACACACAGAGCCCACATTACATCCGTACCTGTGTGAGGCCCAGTTGGGGTGCATGAAGGGTGCGGGCACATTGGTCTCCAGCTGGATGATGGTGAGGCGCAGCGTGGAGACGGTCAGCACTTTGGAGCCGTGGATGGAGCCGTTCCACTTGAAGTCGCCTGCCGGCGTCATGCAAAACTGGATAATAAAATACGTTTTATATGTGGAGAGCTTTTCATTACATGGGGAAATCACAAAGCACTGTACATCTAAAACAAACTTAAAAATGCTTTACAAACTCATGAATACCATTCTTATGTCTCTGCGTGCGGTTTGCAGAAAGTTGCTAACTAGCGCAATTGCTATCCTGTAGACTTCCAGTCATTGCGCTAACGCTAGTTGGCATTGGCTAGTTAGCACTACCTCAAACTTCCTTTATAGTGGACGCGGAGGCATAAAAGCTATCCACAAGTTAACCGGACTCTAGGGAAGTAGATAAAGGGCTTCATTGCTAAAATCTCAAAGTATCCCTTTAAACAGTTGAACTTAAAACTTATCGCAAGTGTTTATTTGTTCAAGTTTTTGTTGACTCCTTCAGGCGTGTGCAAGCTAAAGTTATCTTAAAATTGGTTTTATCTTAAAGTTTACCTTGTGCGAGAGGTGTCGCCGCTTGTCCAGGTCCTCCCGGTGCTGGGGCTTGTTGAGGGCCAGCGTATTTCCGCTGTATTGGTTGTGGTAGACGCGGTACTTGCCCTCCTGGCCCAGCTTGAAGAAGTGGCTGAGTGTGCCCTTCATCACCACCTCCTTGCTTGTTAGGCTGCGGGTGCTGAGACGCGACACGTCGCCTGCCGGGGTCACCACCAGCACCTGGAGTGAGGAGAGGGGGGTCAAATCAAAGGTAAATCAAATACATTATATTTTGATAACAGACGAGCGACACTTGGATTGAAATAAATGCATGATATTTTTAGAACAAAACAAAACATCTGGGTTGGCGCCCCCCCCCCCTTGGGTTGTGCCGTGGCGGAGATCTTTGTGGGCTATACTCGGCCTTGTCTCAGGATGGTAAGTTGGTGGTTGAAGATATCCCTCTAGTGGTGTGGGGGGGCTGTGCTTTGGCAAAGTGGGTGGAGTAATATCATGCCTGTTTGGCCCTGTCCGGGGGTATCATCGGATGGGGCCACAGTGTCTCCTGACCCCTGCTGTCTCAGCCTCCAGTATTTATGCTGCAGTAGTTTTATGTGTCGGGGGGCGAGGGTCAGTCTGTTATATCTGGAGTATTTCTCCTGTCTTATCCGGTGTCCTGTGTGAATTTAAGTATGCTCTCTCAAATTCTCTTTCTTTCCTCGCTCTCTCTTGGAAAACCTGAGCCCTAGGACCATGCCTCAGGACTACCTGGCATGAGGACTCTTTGCTGTCCCCAGTCCACCTGGCCGTGCTGCTGCTACAGTTTCAACTGTTCACCGGAAGTGCTACCAGACCTGCTGTTTTCAACTCTCTAGAGACAGAAGGAGCGGTAGAGATACTCTCAATGATCGGCTATGAAAAGCCAACTGACATTTACTCCTGAGGTGCTGACTTGTTGCACCCTCGACAACTACTGTGATTATTTTTATTTGACCCTGCTGGTCATTTATGAACATTTGAACATCTTGGCCATGTTCTGTTATAATCTCCACCCGGCACAACTAGAAGAGGACTGGCCACCCCTCATAGCCTGGTTCTTCTCTAGGTTTCTTCCAAAGTTCTGGCCTTTCTAGGGAGTTTTTCCTAGCCACCGTGTTTGGGATTTTAGGCTGAGTTTCTGTACAGCACTTTGATATATCAGCTGATGTAAGAAGGGCTATATAAATAAATTTGATTTTGATTTGGCCCACGATTACGAAAAAAGTTTGGTACACCGGGCAACAACCTAAGGACAGCTAGGAATCCAACAGCTAATCACTATTTTTTTGTAGATGAATAGTGATCACCTCTTTGCCCTCCTTGTAGCCCTTGTTGGCCTCGTTCACGGCTTCCTCCACCTTCTTGCTCTTCAGCTGGCTCAGCTTACTCTCCGGGTTACGCAGGCGGGTCACCATGCGGCCGCCCGGCGTGACTGCCGACCGCTTTCCACCGGCCTCGCCGTTCACCCCCTGGTCGTCCTGGCTGTTGATAGAGGACTGAGAGGACCTGTCAGCCAGGTCGGGCTCTTCCGGGACCCTGGGGGCCTCCCTGGCAATGGTGCTGCTGTTACTGTTCTCCTCACCACTGGGATGAGGGGGCTGGCTCAGGCTGGGGACCCCCTCTCCCCTGGGAGAGCTAGACTCAGAACGTGCCTTCTCTAAAACCACAAATACATAAAAAAAAATTTTTTAAATCACAACATAAGTCACTATTTAAAATCATGCTTTAAAGGGATGTTATACTGCAAAATCAAAGTTTGACTGTTATTTTCAGATGTCGAAGTTAGTCATATGTCAAAATGAGTCCACATCCCACACAATCATGTATGTGGATCCAGCTACATGCCTCGACCCAGGGAGTCCGGAAATGATACGGTGCCGATCTTTTTCCGTTCATTTTGGATTGTGGCATGTAATCAAATCTATATATTTTTGTTTGCCTGGGATGTGGACTTCTCAAGAGAAGACCCAACCGACAGTCCCTTCAAAAGTTCAAATGACATGCAATGGTGCCCTCTAGTGTCATGAAGCAGCATGCGCGTCATTCCTGTAGTGCCCTCACACAGCCTTTTACACAGCCAATAGGGGTATGATGATTCATAGTAATAGTGATCTGGACCCATGCATTAAAGGCCTGTTTAACACGCAAGGTTCAGAATCAAATGTTTTGTCTTAAAGTCATTGTGATTCATGCCAAGCTATTTAGTCTGATTGCATATCAAAGCAATTCGCTTTAAGCGTTATTTTGGAATGAAATAAAAGCGTGTATTCAGCAGAGTTGCGACCAGCAACTGGTCATTGACAGCCAATGAAATGAGGGATGCAAGAGGGACAGCGACCAATGGTAGAGCGATCCGACATGGGGGAGGCGGGATGTGTGGGGAGGAACAACCCATGCACAGGAATTGAATGGAGGGGGATCATGAATGGGGTTCAAAGTTCACAGAGACACCACCCCCTTGGTACCTTCAGCCTCCTGCACGCCCTCGATGTTGGTTTTGGCCTCGTCCCCAGGCTCTCGGGCCCCGGTAGGGAGGTCTTGCCCCCCCACGGCAGGGCTGGGGGCCTCTGTTGCCGGGAGGGTGGGTTGTGGAGCCGGGAGATCAGGCTTACTCCCCTCGGGGATGGAGCAGTCACCAGTAGAAGGAGCCAGCTCGGCTTCAATCAGAGAAGCAGATATTCAGAGTTTGGCAAACTATGCTACATGTTGAAAACGTTTTAACTGCATTCTAGCTAGAACGCAAATTATCTTGGAACTTGTGGTGCCAAGATGGCAGCCAATAAAATGGCACATTTCAAACAGAGTTGGTCAAAGTGTATGTATCAGACTGTGTGGAATATGCGCAACAAGTACCTCCAGCGTGTGCATATAGAAGATGCTGTATTGTAATGAGACTAGTAGGCATTGTGTAAAACTTGGTGCGAGGACGATTATCACGGAGGGGTTATCAGCAATATTGCTGAAGGCATTGTTTTAAGTTGGCAAAGTGGTCTCCGATGGGTTGACAGCGCAACACAAGGGATTTCTAATTGGCTCAGAAAGAGGAGAGCGCAGTGGGAAACGGATCAATAATTCATTAGGCCTACATTGCTCAATATCAAATCGCAGTACTATCAAACAGCCCGTAAAGCCTGTAGGACCACGATGTAGCGGTAGTTGTAGTTAAATAGTGTGTGTGTGTGTGTGTGTCTCTTACCTGTGTTGGTAGTCCCCTCTTTGGTCGCCTTGTCCTTCTCAGCTTTACCCTCCCCTGCTCCCTTCTCCTCTCCCTTCTTCTCTGGGTCGTCAGTCTTCTCCTTTGGCTCCGCCCCCTCCGTCTCCTCCTCCTTCCGGAGAGTTCCCTGCGCCTCCGCCTTCTCTCTCTCCTCGGCCGCCCGGCGCTTCATCTCCTCCAGCTCCTGCTCCTGCTTGGCCCTCAGCCGGTTCAGGATCTCCTCTGGAGAAGGGACACCGATGGATTGATTCATTTCATTGATTAGATCGTCAAAATACATATTATGCATGTCTAAATGTTTCATTGTGGGAAAACTAAACATCCTTAAAAACGCTCAGCCCCCCAAAAATATAAAATAACTAGCCGTGTGTAGACTAAACACGATCAAGGACAACACAGAGTTACGGTGATTAGTCGTGTAGAAACTGAAACCAGCAGGACTGTAGAAATCCAGGTGCTGCGTTACGCACCCCTGAGCTACACCTCGACTGTCTCATACGGTCTGAGCATAAACTACGGTTTTATTGACTAGCCCATAAAACAGTTCTAACTCAGAGCATTCTTCGTATTCTTGCCAGCAAGTGATGGTGTGTGTATATAGAGTCAGTCAGCCTGTGCATTCGCTAAAGCTTTATCCCGCACTAACAGAGCACGCTGAAATCGATACATCTTCTGGTTTGACCACGGCGCAATTCTGCCAGACTAATCAAACATTCACACCTGTGCTTGAAAGCCCGCCACTAACAGTACATCTCTCTGGGTTATACTACAGGAATGGCCATGGAGTCTGTCTGGGAATGAGCACCTTATAGCACCCACCTGTGCTTGAAAGCCCGCCACTAACAGTACATCTCTCTGGGTTATACTATAGGAATGGCCATGGAGTCTGTCTGGGAATGAGCACCTTATAGCACCCACCTGTGCTTGAAAGCCCGCCACTAACAGTGCATCTCTCTGGGTTATACTATAGGAATGGCCATGGAGTCTGTCTGGGAATGAGCACCTTATAGCACCCACCTGTGCTTGAAAGCCCGCCACTAACAGTGCATCTCTCTGGGCTATACTATAGGAATGGCCAACGAGCACCTGATAGCACCCATCTGTGCTTTGAATTGAACACCGCCTCAAAATGAACTTGTCACGGTTTATACAACTGCTCAATACGGTAGAACAAAGAAACAGAGCCTGTATTCATGTGCGACTTCCCCTCTATGGCAGGACCACATGGGGAGTAATTGAAATCGGACTCTGTGACGAAGCAGGTGATTTCATATTTTGGGGGAGTGGGATGGTGACAAAGAAAAACGTGTTGTTTCAGGCATCAACGATAGCATACTTCCTCTGTCATTTGTCGCCGGAGCGCGCGTGTGTGTGTGTGTGTGTGTGTGTGTGTGTGTGTGTGGGCGGTGGAGAAGCCTTGACAGCAGCCTGAAGTGTCTTCCTAGGGGGCTCAATCTGGGATCTGTCATCGCTTTCCTGATGCCAGTGTGTGTGTGGTGTTTGTCTACGTGGGTGTGAGAGAGAAAGTGGTTAAAAGGCTCTTTCAGACATCATGTGATTTCCACAATGTGTGTGCAGGAGCGGGTCGTAAGTAGACTCACTGGTGAGATTTCAAACCATTCATTCTCAATGGAAGGCACACCAACAGAGAACTGGATCTCAGTCTGTATCCGAAGTCCATCACAAGTGTACCGTTACAATAGCCTGGTCCCACATCTGTATATAACTCTATAACAAAGTCCTACGGTCATTGCCATGTCAAACATAAAACAGATCTAGGACCAGGCTACAGATACAAGTCCCAATCTAAAAAGACTCAGAAATAGCCTAATAGCTGTTACAACAGCTTCCTATTATTGGCGTCACCCTCGAGGCCACTTATAGGTAAAAAGATTGGATAGCCTTAACACCCTATCACATTCAACCATCCCATTTGTTCTTTAATCAGATCAGTTGTCATGAAGGAGAGGAGGTAACAGTTTGGAGCCCAGCCAAACTGGGACTGGAGAGTAAGTTATGTCATGGAATGGGTACTGGTTCCTATGGCCCTTCAACATGACTGAGTAGTATTCACTTAACTGGGGGGGAGGGGAGAGAGAGAGCAAGCAAGAGAGACCGAGGGAGAAGGAGATATGAAAGAGAGAGGGGCAGAGAGAGAGAAAGAGAGCGAGCAGGATAAAGAGAGAGATAGATTAGAGGCGAGACAGACGGGGCAGAGGAGGAGCCATTGGCAGGCTCTCTGGTGTTAGACAATGGAGCCCCTCACACGCTCAGAACCAGGGACCTTTGGCTCAGCCGGACTGTCCTGGCTAACTTGGCTACGTATAGAAGACAGGAGGACACCCGGCACAGCCATGTCCCTCCTCGTCTTCCATCTCCCTCGCTTTCTTTGTCACTTTTATCTCTCCTCTCTCTCTGTCACTCTTTCTCCATCCCCTTTCTTGACCTTTTGCCTCCATATTCTTCCACTGTTCCTCAACCCCCCCCCCAACCAATGACCATTGACTCTCTATCTGACCATCTCTCCCTCTTTCCACCTCTCTCTTTCTCAGAGGCATTCAGTCCTGCCATCTTGGACCCCGTCCCAGTGAAGCCTGCTGGAACAGTGCCACAGTCCCCAGAGCCTACAGCCAGGCCAAGTCAGCACAGGAGGCGATAGAGGCACTTAAACACAACCAGCCAGCCAACCCGCCACTGCCCCAATGATTAGGGCCTACTTACCCAAATATGAGTGGTGTGGAAATATTTAGGATTTTGCTTTGGGAAGACATGGGTAAATCCACTATGATAATCTGACAGAGGCAGGGGGAGAGGGATAGCAGTATGATAGTCGCATACATTAGTGCTGAGCAATTAGTGCTTTTTGAGGTCGTTTCGGTTCGATTATCAAAAAATAATTACGATTTCAGATTTCGGTTTCAGTGATTTTTAAAAAACATTAAATGCACTGTGGGTTGAATGCTATAACAGATAATAAAACTATGAATAAAAGTCCCATGTTGGTAGTGACTGCCCATCACGAATTAACCATTCGTTGTTCACATTTACTTTACTCAAATATTTCAGTTGTGTAGATCACATTTCTTTTATTTGACAAATGTATTATTTAATTCAAAGTCATCATCTCATCTCTATAAAGCTGCTACCTATACCTGACAAATGTATTATTTTAGTAATTCTTCAAAGTAAATAAGGCATACTTTTATGACTGCTGAATACCAACTATCAATCACTTAGATCATGTATTTTCAGGTAGAGATACCTCGAAGAAACTGCTCTCTATGTATCCCCTCTTGATCGCACAGTCTTCTGTCTCTTCCGTAGCACAGGTAAAAGAAACAGACCGGACAGAAGTAGTCGTGCAATGGATTATGGTCAACGTAGTTAATTATTAGAAACTATTATTATTATTGACCTGTTGGAAACTACAACTCCCTACTACAGCGCACAGTTCGGGCATGATGTGATTTATCTCTGGAGAAACTGCAGCGCAATGTGCTATAATGAATTCTCAGGGAGAAAAAGGTGTAGATTCACGCGCAGGGCGCGGCAGGTGTTTATTTCGCATTCGCAGAAGGCAGGAATCGTGGTCACAGGCAGGCAGTAGACATACACAGGTAGGCAAATAGGCAGGTGAATCAAAACTAGGACTGAAGGCTATAACTGGTTCTCAAAACGAGCTAAGAAAAGGCATAGTAGTCAAAACGAACAATACCTCAAAGGCACAAACAGAAGGAACTGAACTAAATAAGGAGCTGATGAGACCAGGTGAGTAACTAACACAGGTGAAATCAATTAACAAAAATGAAAGACAGGGCTACGTTCAAGAACCCAACGAAACAGCACACAAGGTTGACTAAGAAAATAACTACAGAACCTTACATGTGCACATTGAGCTCACAGAAAAAAACTGAACGAAATAGAATTCAAATAATTGAACTGACATGGTTAATTAGTTGTTTCAAAAACAAATAAATGACCAACAGCACTACCATACAGTGGGGCAAAAAAGTATTTAGTCAGCCACCAATTGTGCAAGTTCTCCCACTTAAAAAGATGAGAGAGGCCTGTAATTTTCATCATAGGTACACTTCAACTATGACAGAAAAAATGAGAAAAAAAATCCAGAAAAATCACATTGTAGGATTTTTAATGAATTATTTTGCAAATTATGGTGGAAAATAAGTATTTAGTCAAAAACAAAAGTTTCTCAATACTTTGTTATATACCCTTTGTTGGCAATATCAGAGGTCAAACGTTTTCAGTAAGTCTTCCAAGGTTTTCACACACTGTTACTGGTATTTTGGCCCATTCCTCCATGCAGATCTCCTCTAGAGCAGTGATGTTTTGGGGCTGTTGCTGGGCAACACGGACTTTCAACTCCCTCCAAAGATTTTCTATGGGGTTGAGATCTGGAGACTGGCTTGGCCACTCCAGGACCTTGAAATGCTTCTTACGAAGCCACTCCTTCGTTGCCCTGGCGGTGTGTTTGGGATCATTGTCATGCTGAAAGACCCAGCCACGTTTCATCTTCAATGTCCTTGCTGATGGAAGGAGGTTTTCACTCAAAATCTCACGATACATGGCCCCCATTCATTCTTTCCTTTACACGGATCAGTCGTCCTGGTCCCTTTGCAGAAAAACAGCCCCAAAGCATGATGTTTCCACCCCCATGCTTCCCAGTATGTATGGTGTTCTTTGGATGCAACTCAGCATTATTTGTCCTCCAAACACGACGAGTTTAGTTTTTACCAAAAAGTTATATTTTGGTTTCATCTGACCATATGACATTCTCCCAATCTTCTTCTGGATCATCCAAATGCTCTCTAGCAAACTTCAGACGGGCCTGGACATGTACTGGCTTAAGCAGGGGGACACGTCTGGCACTGCAGGATTTGAGTCCCTGGGGGCGTAGTGTGTTACTGATGGTAGGCTTTGTTACTTTGGTCCCAGCTCTCTGCAGGTCATTCACTAGGTGTGGTTCTGGGATTTTTGCTCACCGTTCTTGTGATAATTTTGACCCCACGGGGTGAGATCTTGCGTGGAGCCCCAGATTGAGGGAGATTATCAGTGGTCTTATTAGGAAATGGAAGACCATACAATTGCTCCCACAGTTGATTTCTTCAAACCAAGCTGCTTACCTATTGCAGATTCAGATTTCCCAGCCTGGTGCAGGTCTACAATTTTGTTTCTGGTGTCCTTTGACAGCTCTTTGGTCTTGGCCATAGTGGAGTTTGGAGTGTGACTGTTTGAGGTTGTGGACAGGTGTCTTTTATACTGATAACAAGTTCAAACAGGTGCCATTAACACAGGTAACGAGTGGAGGACAGAGGAGCCTCTTAAAGAAGAAGTTACAGGTATGTGAGAGCCAGAAATCTTGCTTATTTGTAGGTGACCAAATACTTATTTTCCACCATAATTTGCAAATAAATTCATTAAAAATCCTACAATGTGATTTTCTGGATTTGTTTTGCTAATTTTGTCTGTCATAGTACCCTCTTAGAGCCCCCCATCCCGGATCCGGGATCGTGACTACAGCTCAAGCTCATTACCATAACTCACAATGCGAAAAAATATTCCTAAAAGTAGTGCACTACATCGGGAATAGGGTGCCATTTAGGACACACCCAAAACAGTCTTATTTGAAGAAAAAGGCCAAACTTACTTTACAATGGAAAAACAAATACATAACAGCTTTACCCTACCAAAATGTGCTCAGAAATCCCTGGGGTCTCAATAGATTCAATGCAAAGCTTTTCACCCTTCCAATGATAGTAACACAATGATAGACTTCAAAAGGAAGGAAACAATAGGATGTGTACTATGATAGATAACTAACTTAGAAATGCTCTAACAGCATACAGAGAGCTGCATTCAACAGGCACGTTGTAAGTGTGTAAGTGTGTAAGACCAACTGCTAAAACATTCTTCTGAAATGACTGTAAATGACAATACCAGTCCTAGAATAAAATATCCCAAAACCTGTGTGTGCAACACCCCCGGTGTACTGTGTTCCGTAGGTAAACGTTGCAGAAATGTCCTTAATAGAGATTTGTATTCTACATGTCAGATAGGTTACGGAGAACAAAACATGCCCTATCTGAACGTGTCCAACATCTCTTACCGTTGGCGGCGGTGAGGAAGCACTTGTTGACGCCACGGGCCTTGTTGGTGAGCTCCTCGGTGATGTCCATGTGCGTGTGCACCTCGTCCCTGATCTCCTCCAGCGTGGCGTACAGGTCGGCCTCCCAGTAACCCTTGTCCAGGCAGTCGATCAGCTCAGCCAGCTGCACCTTGGTGCTGTAGTACCAGATGGTCTTGTCCTCCTGCTCGCCGTCCTCCTCACTGGGGTGGAGGAAGGGAGCGAGACATGGGTGGAGGGTTGTGGAGAGAAAAAGGAAGAGGGGAGAGGGATAAGATGGAGATGGAGGGGAAAGAGAGAACATGAGAGTAGGGAGAGGGAGAGAATAAGAGAGAAAGAGAGGATGGAGAAAGATCGATGTCCTTGATTAATTGATGCCATCATCAAATGACAAGCAGTAGAATGAAGAACATTTAAGCAGACACCTATAGTAAACTGTCCATTGTAAGGACATAGTACTGACAACTATTTAATACACGTCTCGTCTATGGTGCCAGTACTCCTTAAAAAGGGTCATTCCGCCACTTTACAAACTCATATTCATTATCTAAAGCACCAAACCGGTGTCTAGATATGTGAAAACGGCATGTTTCTGTGATTGCAAAAATAAAAGGTCCAAAAAAAAAAAAAAAAGCTTTTCAAAAACCTGCGATGGGTCTCTAGCCAAAGGGGAAGCTATTTTCTTGCTCCACGTCACCGTGAATCTCAATGTTTGAAAATCCCCGTTTTTAAAACGTTCCAACTTCTGGTTACGTCTTCGGGTAGAACGTAGAAATGCACACTGGTATTGTGCTGGAGGTTGATGAGTGGTGGAGGTTGATGAGTGGTGGAGGTTGAGAAGTGGTGGAGGTTGATGAGTGGTGGAGGTTGATGAGTGGTGGAGGTTGAGAAGTGGTGGAGGTTGATGAGTGGTGGAGGTTGAGAAGTGGTGGAGGTTGATGAGTGGTGGAGGTTGATGAGTGGTGGAGGTTGAGAAGTGGTGGAGGTTGATGAGTGGTGGAGGTTGATGAGTGGTGGAGGTTGATGAGTGGTGGAAATGCGCTTTTAAGTTTCAACATCGACTTAGCTGCAATCTTGGGAAACATGATTATAGGGAAATTAGAGTTGTAACACCTTAGAGCACTAGGCATGCATAAGACTTAGGCCCACATCAAATATCAACAAAACGACACATTTTACAGTTTTGTGCACAGCACGATCTAGGCCTGGGTCTCACTGGCCTTAGGCAGTATTCCAACAATCTAGTCAGCATCCTCTTAGGATGCAACCACCCACTCTCTCTCTATGGGGATGGTGTAGATCTATTACGCTGCACCAGGTGAAAGACACTTTCTTGAGTGGGAGCGGCAATGAGACAGTGAAGGCTAACTCCGAATCCCTCTGTTCAGGTGTGTGTGTGTGTGTACATGAGTGTGTGACACTCCTCTCTGGTTAAAGGAGTCTGCTACCACACCATCTGTGACTAGTGCTTAATAGCTGGCGTATATGCTATCGCTTACTAACATCTGTGTGTTTACATTGTCATTATCCTTCAAACAAGTGAGGGCATTGGCCTTCCTATACCTTACCAGAGAAGCTAAACAGGTGATGTAAGTCGCTCTGGATGAAAGCGTCTGCTAAATGACTCAAATATTCATGTAAACGTTTCAATAAAAATCAATCATTGCCACCTGTCATGTAAACAAAGCTCCCAGCTTGAACATGATCGTGTTTGACAATTGCTCACGCTTCTGCTTCAATTTGGATTCAGGGTTATCAGTGTTTCTTAGGTGGATAACGTCAGTGCCTGATTGAAATTGACACTGTACACATTAATAAATAAGTAACAATAACCTTTTTAATAAACTCAGCAAAAAAGAAAGAAAACGGCCCTTTTTCGGGACCCTGTCTTTCAAAGATAATTTGCAAATATCCAAATAACTTCACAGATCTTCATTGTGAAGGGTTTTAACACTGTTTCCCATGCTTGTTCCAATGAACCATAAACAATTTATGAACATGCACCTGTGGAACGGTCGTTAAGACACTAACAGCTTACAGATAGTAAGCAATTAAGGTCACAGTTATGAAAACTTAGGACACTAAATAGCTCTTTCTACTGACTCTGACAAACACCAAAAGAAAGATGCCCAGGGTCCCTGCTCATCTGCGTGAACGTGCCTTAGGCATGCTGCAAGGAGGCAAGAGGACTTCAGATGTGGCCAGGGCAATAAATTGCAATGTCCGTACTGTGAGACGCCTAAGACAGCGCTACAGGGAGACATGACAGACAGCTGATCGTCCTCGCAGTGGCAGACCACGTGTAACAAACACCTGCACAGGATCGGTACATCCAAACATCACACCTGCGGGACTGGTACAGGATGGCAACAACAACTGCCCGAGTTACACCAGGAACACACAATTAGAGGTCGCCCGATTAAGATTTTTCAATGCCGATAGCGATTATTGGAGGACCAAAAAAATCTGATACCGATTAATCGGACAATTTTATTTATTTATTTGTAATAATGACAATTACAACAATACTGAATGAACACTTATTTTAACTTAATATAATACATCATTAAAATCAATTTAGCCTCAAATAAATAATGAAACATGTTCAATTTGGTTTAAATAATGCAAAAACAAAGTGTTGGAGAAGAAAGTGAAAGTGTAATATGTGCCATGTAAGAAAGCTAACATTTAAGTTCCTTGCTCAGACCATGAGAACATATGAAAGCTGGTGGTTCCTTTTAACATGAGTCATCAATATTCCCAGGTAAGAAGTTTTAGGTTGTAGTTATTATAGAAATTATAGGACTATTTCCCTCTATACCATTTGTATTTCATTAGCCTTTGACTATTGGATGTTCTTATAGCCACTTTAGTATTGCCGGTGTAACAGTATAGCTTCCGTCACTCTCCTTGCTCCTCCCTGGGCTCGAACCAGGAACACAACAGCCATCATCGAAGCAGCATTACCCATGCAGAGCAAGGGGAACAACCACTCCAAGTCTCAGAGCGAGTGACGTTTGAAATGCTATTAGCGCGCACTCCGCTAACTAGCTAGCCATTTCACATCAGTTACACCAGCCTCATCTCGGGAGTTGATAGGCTTGAAGTCATAAACAGCGCAATGCTTGACGCACAACAAAGAGCTGCTGGCAAAATGCACGAAAGTGCTGTTTGAATGAATGCTTACGAGCCTGCTTCTGCCTACCACCGCTCAGTCAGACTTAGATACTTGTATGCTCAGTCAGATTATATGCAACGCAGGACACGCTAGATAAACTAGTAATATCATCAACCATGTGTAGTTAACTAGTGATTATGATTGATTGTTTTTTATAAGATAAGTTTAATGCTAGCTAGCAATTTACCTTGGCCTACTGCATTCGCGTAACAGGCATTGTCCTGGAGTGCACAATCCCTACATTAGTGCTCAGACTGTCCGCAATAGGCTGAGAGAGGCTGGACTGAGGGCTTGTAGGCCTGTTGTAAGGCAGGTCCTCACCAGACATCACCGGCAACATTGACAAAAGCTGCTGCTCTTCCTCCCTGGAAAGGCCTGCCTGCTCCAAGACCTCTGTCACAGTTAACAACTCCATTGTGGCCTCCTACCAGACTGTATAAAAAAAACTCCTTCCCACTCTCCACTGGCTCCCATCAGCAGTGTCCATCAAATGTAAGTCCCTGTTGCTTGCCTATAAGGTACCAAGGCGAATCGATCCTGGCCCAATCTGCACATGTTCGTTTTTGCCTTAGCACTACACACCTGATTGATATCCTCAAAGCTTAATGAGTTGATCCTTTTAATCAGCTGTGTAGCGCAAGGCCAAAAACAAAAATGTCCCCAGGACCAGGTAAAGGGTCAACCATAGTAGTACATCACCCCTGGAGCAAATTAGGGTTAAGTGCCTTGCTCAAGGGCACAGACAGATTTTTCACCTTGTCGGCTCGGGTATTCAAATCAGGGACACTTCAGTTACTGGCCCAACCCTCTAACCGCTAGGCTACCTAAGAAACACTGGTTTAGGTAAAAATGTCAAATATATGCCCCACATTCTTCCTCCAAAGGACCTTTCAATAGAAAGACCGGGGTAGCCATTAGAAGTTGCCTTCAACACTCATCCTTTTCGTTTAAAAAGGAGTTTGGACACTATACTCAGTTTAGTATCTTGGTCTTCATTTCACAGTGTGACGACAACGGTTTTTATGTTCCTCCTAGTGTCAGGACAGCAAACAGTTCACACAACAGCATCCTTTCAAAGACTGAGAAGGCGTCGGTAGGCAGGGAAATTATAGACCAGGCCCGGTCCTGCACAACAGCCACAGGTGAGACAACAGCCCTAGCCCATCATCCCATCCCTCCATGCTATCACATAACCCCATGTTTGCCAATCCGTTCCTCCAAGGCCCGTAGCAATTGCATATTTTGGTCCTATCACACCTGATCAAACTAATCAATTGCTTGAGAAGAGATGTCCATGGAGAGATAACATTACAGAATACTCAGATATTAATGTATTGTCTAGAAGAGACATAATCTGACATACCTGACATATCTGCCAGGTAGAATAGGAAATTGTAATAACCATTTATTACACTGAAGATATGCAACAATTTCTAAGATTTTACTGAGTTACAGTTCATAAGAAAATCAGTCAATTGAAAGGCCCTACAGAACTGTCAAAGGGATTCCTCTCGGGGCGGTTGAAAGGCCCTAATCTATAGATGTCACATGACTGGGAATACAGACATGCATCTGTTGGTCAAAGACACCTTCAAAACAAAAGGTAGTGGCGTGGATCAGAAAGCCAGTCAGTATCTGGTGTGATCACCACTCCTCTTCAATGGCTGTGTGAAGTTAATGGATATTGGTTGGAACTGGAACAAACTGACGTATACGTCGATTCAGAGTATCCCAAACATGCTCAAATGGGTGACATGTCTGGTGAGTATGCAGGCTGGGACATTTTCAGCTTCCAGGAATTGTGTACAGATCCTTGCGACACGGGGCCGTGCATTACCACGCTGAAACATAGACACTTTCTGCCATTTGCTCAGTACAGTTGAAACCGGGAACTAAATCTCCCACATATAAAGTGTTGGTTTTATGTTTCATGACCTGAAATAAAAGATCTCAGAAATGTTCCATACCCACAAATAGCTTATTTCTATCAAATATTGTGCACAAATGTGTTTATATCCCTATTAGTGAGCATGTCTCCTTTGCCAAGATAATCCATCCACTTGACAGGTGTAGCATATCAAGAAGCTGATTAAATGGCATGGTAATTACACAGGTGCACCTTGTGCTGGGAACAATAACAAGGCCTCTAAAATGTGAAGTTGTGTCACACAACACAATGCAACAGAGGTCTCCAGTTTTGAGGGAGTGTGCAATTGTCATGCTAACTGCAGGAATGTCTCCCAAAGCTGTTGACAGAGAATTTAATGCTAATTTCTCTACCATAAGCCACCTCCAAAGTCATTTTAGAGAATTTGGCAGTACGTCCAACTGGCCTCACAACCTCAGATCATTGTAACCACGCCAGCCCAGGACCTCCACATTTGGCTTCTTCACCTGCGGGATCGTCTGAGACCAGTCACCCAGACAGCTGATGAAACTGAGGAGTATTTCTGTCTGTAACAAAGCCCTTTTGTGGAGAAAAACTCATTTTGAAATCAATAGATTAGGGCCGAATAAATGTATTTAAATTGACTGATTTCCTTACATGAACTGTAACTCAGTAAAATTCGAGCATGTTGCGTTTATATTTTTGTTGAGTATAATTTTGAAGTGAGTGAACGTCTGTTTGTTGTTGTCTACTTACACCACAATGCGGCGGTCCAAGAACCAGTACTTGCGGCGGTGGCGGTCATAGCCGATTGGCAGCTGGCGGATGTATGGTCGGCTCTTCTGTGTCTCCGTCACACAGTCCACCACGCCGGGCACCTTGTGTGCCACGCACACCTCGCACTGCCACTCGTCCTCGGGTACCTCCACCAGTGGCGGCTTTACGCACTCCAGGTGGTAGACGGCCGAGCACGTCTCACAGCAGAGGAGGTCCCCCAGCCGGTGGCACACCCTGCAGTGGTCGTCATACGCCACCACCCCCTCCGACATCAACTCTTCTCTAGCCAGGTTGGTGGCCAGGAACTGGTCCACGAGAAATTGAAGGACCTTAATTTTGCTCTCGAGGGGCTCGTAGGGGTACTCCTCGCCCTCCAGTAAAGGGAGCACCTGGCGGTACTCTGGGTCGCTCTCGCAGTAGGCGCGCACCATCTCGGGCCAGGTCATGCCGTCGATGAAGTAGAGCGTGGAGTTGACGCTGTCCTTGAGGTCGGCAGGACCGAACGTGGTGTTGGATGTGTCCTCCTCGCGCAGGATGGCCTTGAGCAGGGCGGTGTGGGTCTCAGCCAGCAGGGTGCACTGCTCCTGGCCCTCCAGCGCCGCACAAAAGTCCTCAAAGCGGAACGGCGAGAGACGCAGGACCGAGCCGAAGTTGCGCAGCACCTCATAGACGGCCGAGATGTTGAGGAGCTGACTGGCCGGCACCAAAAGGTCCTCTGAGGACTTGGGCAGCTCAAGGGGGGGCACCTCCTTGGCTTCGAAGATGGGCGAGCGGGGCCGGTGTGGGCGTCTGCTCCTCCGGCCTGAGACAGAGAGGGAGTGATAAATTATGTAAATAATTAAAATCAATCAAGAGACAAAATGGGGTGAAGAAAAAAGGCCCTTTAATACTAAGTGCTGGAAACACAACAAAGGCAGGTGAAGAAACAAAGACAAAGCTAGATACATACTGAATGAGCCAAAGCAGGCAGCACAATTCCCATCAACCATAACTGCTGTCGATGTTTCTATCAAACAGGCAGGGCTTCTTATTCAACACATTTGAGTGTGTAATTATTTTGTTACTGTTTATGGATAACATCTCTGAATGTGTGCATTACTTTCCTTGTATCAACTTTTAAGTATAGCCTATTGGTTATAACCAACTTGTATTTTTTTTTACCCTTCCATAAATCCCACTGTGTATATCAAGTCTTAATCTCTTCTATAAACAGAATGTCTCCCTTTGGAAAGAGAACTTTATCAAGTCTTAAAAATGTAAATAAGCTAACCTAGCACCTGGTACTTGAGTATACACCGTGCAGTAGAGAATTTGGCCTTCCTTCATCGATGGCATGACCTGACCCTAGGCCAGAATATGGGTGCTGATCTAGGGTCAGCTCCCCCTGTCCATGTAATATTATTCATTATGATCAAAAAGGCTAAACTGATCCTAGATCAGCACTTTTTATGAATATGGTCCCGGATCAAGTTCAGAATCTGAAACATGGATCCACACACTCTGATATCAGCTGGAGTAGTTAGGTGTAAAAACTAACATACTGTAGTTTTAAATTAGATTTCAAACATTAGACAGGGTGTAGGCATAGATGAGGTGACATGAAAATGACCAACATGCACCACTCCCCTGAGCTGTGTGGCCCGTCAGGGCTGTGTACAAAAACCTCTGCCTTCGTTCCTTAGGCCCTATGCACAGTCTCTATGTATGTATAAGCATGTATTTGTGACTCAGTATGCTAAAATGAGTGTGTGTGATTATAGGTCATACGATAGGCACATAAACCACTCTTTGCACAATTCAGCCATATTCGCATGGTAAGCGAGCCTATTTGGGGTAGGAGGTTATTGGCCTAATCAGTCACTGGGGTGCAATGGAGAGAGAGAGAATTATGATTCAAGAAATACCAATGTTGTCAAGGCTGTACACATCTGTGCTTATGAGATGTGGGGCAACTTATGAATAATACGCATTTTAGGATGAATACCATATCAATAAATCTAGAATTTTATGGAAATATAATTCTGCATTGAATTACAAAATGGTTCCTTAATAATCCAGAAATGGCTTGAAAATAGTTTATGCGAAGACCAAAGTACATGAATGACATCAACGTCACTTACACAAATGGTTAGACATTATGCAAGAACAAAACTATTGTTCTTTACAGTTCAATTATTTTTCAAATAAGTTTGCCATTGCTCTTGCTCGTTTACACTGATAGATTGGCTTTGCTATGGTTACCGTACAATTTACTACGTGATATTAGAACGAGTTAAAGCTGCAACAGGTGAAATTAGAGCGCCTCTTTTCAAAACAAAGGGCCTTGGCGATTATGTCCCTGTCAAGCTGATTTGACCACAATCTCGCGAAATATATCGCAAACACTTGCTTTTCTAAAGGAAAAAACGGTTTAAATTAAGGGAAGGGGGATAAATTACAACTGGTTGATTAAACTGCGCATTTATTGTTTACATCTACTACAGGAACTGTATAAAAAGGTATATTCATGCCATGCAAGACAACGCGACAAAATTATCAAATGGTATGAATCTTCACATGAAATTTTGTAGCCAGATAGTGCAGCATGGCATGCTTGTTGACGCATATATGTTAACAGATATTGCTAAATTAATGAATGGAAAGTAGCTAAATGTTTATCTTGAACTAACGCCTCAGCAAATAATGTTGTATGCAAAATATGTGCAATTATGCAAATGAACAATTCCGTTTTACAATAATCCCCATCGTCAAATGCGTGTTAATTTTTGCCTAAAGTTGCAGATTTTTTATAACAGAAAACATGCGAGGCGACAGTAGTGTTCACTGTGCGGGAACTAGCAAACGATCACCAGAGCTCCTAAACAAAGGCCTGTTTATGAGTGCAATCTCCATTTTGAACAATGCACATTGCTTACCAAATGTGCTAAATAAAAACTGTAACACTTTGGCGTGCATTTGAAAAGAAATGCTTCTAAATTGCAAGCAAACGTACCTGGAGTGCTGCCGTGCGTGCTATCATGGCTCCGAAAGCTGCTCTCTGTACAGTAACTAGCATCATCCTCATCTGGTAATTCTTCCAGAAAATCGGACTCATTGCCCACGGCCTCCTCTTCGTAGTCTGAGGGATTCTCGTGTAAAAGTTCGTCTTCCTCCGACCTCAAACTAATATTGTCCTCTTCCTCGTCGCTATTGTCATCGTAGACCACCTTGCACAGTGGCCGTCTCCCCCGACCACCTCTCGAACCCCTGCCTCTTCCTCTGCCCCGCGATGTCGTCGCTGCTCCAACTTTCCTCCGGCCCCTGGACGAATGGTAGTTCTCTCTCCGATGAATTTCTGTATCACCGGTATCCACCACCGAGCCTCGTCCGCGGCCACGTCCTCGGCCCCTTCCCCTACCACGGCTACCTCTCCCTCTCCCTCTCGAACCGCGAACTGGCCCAGGGGAAACCTCCTGCATCTCCGCTGCCTGTTTAGGCGGCCTTCCTCTTCTCCCTCGCATTGTAGCAGATGTATTATTTTTTATTTCAATTTTAGCGCACGACTAGTCCACGCAAACCCGGAAAAACGGGCACCCTCGGAAACCCTAACCAACGTCGCGATAGTCTCAATTAGCCCCACCAAGCCCCGGGCTCAATTTTTAGTAGAAAGTTCAAATAGAATGGCCGGCTTCCCGCTTTAGGTCGCCTGCAGTCGCCATTTTTCTTCGGATCTCTCCCTCCGCTGAAAACAGACAGCAGGCCCTGTACGGAGGTCACGTGACTACTATTCTACAGTCGACGCATTTAGTTCATAAAATGTGTTATCCATGCGAACGTGATGCCCCCACGATTGTTTATTTACGTTCACTTGTCATGTCAAGTCACACAAATCAAGAAAACATGGATTTATTACAATGTAACAGCATTGTCAATTTGCAGCTGACGTCGTCATTCTAGCCAGAATGTAGACCAGCATACGTAGTCGGACACGGGAAAGATCAGAATCTTGAAACCAAGTTGTTGTTAAATCAGTTCCAGAGTTCCAGCACATATTAGGGATAAGTTCACTATATGTCAACATTTGAGTCATGTAGGTATTGGTAGTTGATGTAGGTATTGGTAGTGTTGCTATTATCAAAGAGACTCCATTTGTAAGTTTGCTAATGCAGAGTGGAGTTATTCAATAAACTTATTTTAATGGCAAAAATACTCATAATATATCGTGTATTGCATTGGATAATTGTATGCCTTTATTTAAAAAATAGGATCGGGAAAAAATATTCAAATATTGTGTTTACTTATTGATGCAAACAGCGGATATTATGAAGAGGTCATTCAACATTCTGGATCAGAACGAAGAACATCAGAATAGTTCCATCACCATGAATGATGGTGACATAACCTACCAATGTAGCAATTGTGGTGCAACATTGTTTCTTTTTTCTCTTTGTTGCTACAATGTTTCCTAAATCCCTCTCCTATGATAGGGCCTAGCTACATTATGTTAAATTACAGCCTTTGGTTTATGCTCGCAATGTAGCCTATTTAGATCAGGCCTACTACGTATAGTGTGGTGCCTGCTCTCTGTAGTTTATCTATGCCAAGGCTTTTCTCTTTAAAACAAGCACATTGCTTTATTAACTCCAGCAGGCAGACGTCTAATTATTTCGATGTTATAGCTACATTGTTAATAGAAGCAGTCGGCAAAGTGAATGGTCGTTAAAAAAATAGCTGACAGTCTTAAAAACGATACATAGTAGCAGGTTTAACATGGGTATGGGTTAAATTGGGGGTGATTTAATGTATTAAATATCAAGTTGTCGTGGCCGAGTGGTTAAGGCGATGGACTAGAAATCCATTGGGATCTTCCCGCGCAGGTTCGAATCCTGCCGACAACGATATCTTTTGACGATGTAAATTGGAAGTTTTTCCCTCTAAAGGGCAGTACTTCCAATGTCAAAATCTTTCTACTATACATTTGTTACGTCCATTTGAATGTAATTAATATCTTTATATTACCTACTGTCGTCATGTAAAAGGCGGTACACAATGGAAAAGGAGACCTCCAAGTGTTCAAAAATAAATTCTTCATTTTCTGTTTGCATGTTCTACGTAGCCTTGAGCAGTATTGCAAAAAATATTGATGTGGATATCTACATTACATACACTACATGACCAAAAGTATGTGGACACCTTTTCGAACATCGCATTCCAAAAGCATGAGCATTAACATGTCCCCCATTTGCTGCTATAACAGCCTCCACTCTTCTGGGAAGGCTTTCCACAATGTTAGAACATTGCTGCGGTGACCTGCTTCCATTCAGCCACAAGAGCATAAGTGAGATTGGGCACTGATGTTGGACGATTATAGGCCTGGCTCGGAGTCTGCTTTCCAATTGATCCCAAAGGTGTTCGATGGGCTCGAGGTCAGGGTGCTGCGCAGGCCAGTCAAGTTCTTCCACACCGATCTCGACAAACCATTTCTGTATGGACCTTGTTCTGTGCACGGGGGCATTTCCGTGGTGAAACAGGAAAGGGCCTTCCCCAAACTGTTGCCACAAAGTTGAAAGCACAGAAGTCTAAAATGTCATTGTATTCATAGACTGTTCTCTCTGCTACCGCACGGCAAGCGGTGCCGGAGCACCAAGTCTAGGTCCAAAAGACTTCCTAACAGCTTCTACCCCCAAGCCATAAGACTCCTGAACAGCTAATCAAATGGCTACCCAGACTATTATGCTGCTGCTACTCTTTATTTTCTATTCACTTTAACTCTAGATGCACATATTACCTCAATTACCTCGACTAACCGGTGCCCCTGCACATTGACTCTGTACTGGTACCCCCTGTATTCAGCCACACTATTGTTATTTTACTGCTGCTCTTTAATTATTTTTTACTTAACACTTATTATTTCTTAAAACTGTATTGTCGGTTAAGGGCTTGTAAGTAAGCATTTCACTGTAAGGTTGTATTTGGCACGTGACAAATATAATTTGATTTGATTTATTATGTAGCTTTAAGATTTCCCTTCACTGGAACTAAGGGGCCTAGCCCGAAACCATGAAAAACAGCCCCAGACCATTATTCCTCCTCCACCAAACTTTACTGTCGGCACTATTCATTGGTGCAGGTAGGGTTCTCCTGGCATCCGCCAAATCCAGATTTGTCCATGGACTGCCAGATGGGGAAATGTGATTCATCATTCCAGAGAATACGTTTCCACTGCTCCAGAGTCCAATGGCAGCAAGCTTTACACCACTCCAGCCGATGCTTGGCATTGGGCATGGTGATCTTAGGCTTGTGTGCGGCTGTTAGGCCATGGAACCCCATTTCATGAAGCTCCCAACGAACAGTTCTTATATATATATATGCTACCCCCACTTTTAAAATCTAACTTGCGCCCCTCCCTGCAAGCAAGTATGGCTGAAATAGCCAAATCCACTAATTTGAAGGGGTGTCCACAATACTTTTGTATATGGTACCATGTTATCTTACCTTAGACATACATATAACCATTCATGATGGGACAAAGACAAGGGTCATTTTGTGCATAGGGTATTTTTAATACAAATACTGTCATATGAATTCAGAATTTACTTTGTTAGAATGCAACACAAAATGTATCTATAGAAAACATGGTGCTACTCTACAATGTGATTGGGAGATGTACAGTTATTCACAGTCCAAATAGCCTTCAGGAAATACAACAACATTTAACCACAAGATTGTCAACCATATGGAAGGTTGATTCCCATTTTTAGACATGTCAGGTATTTTGTATATTCCTATAAAGGGGCAGTATGTTCCATAGGTTAAAAATATCTATGCCATGTTGCAATATCATGGGACTATATCGTTTACATAATTCATATTAGCAAATATTTCTACCACACACGCCCTCAGATTATACAGACAAAGCACATGGCTATAGGGACCAAAGCATCGGCAATGCCACAGTTCAGAACTAGAGAATCATTTGCTCTACACACCTGAAAATCTACTAGACTGATCCCAGATCTGTTTGGGCGCTGCACAGCCAACTCCTATGCTCATCGATGAAAGCACAAGCAGATCTGGGACCAGTGTAGGCATCTACAGCAGTTGAACCATGGTCCTTTTGGTAGTGGACCAAATACAAAGTGGAACACAACATTGCAACTGACCAAGAGAAAATGGGGAGAGAAGGTCAACGGCAAAGTTCGATTAGCAATAATCTGTAAATATGGCCTAAAACAGCTCAATGACCTCTATGGAGTACTGGCTGATGTCCTTGGACAGCTTCATTTTGTGGAGCTCTTGAAGGCTGCTCTCAATCTTCCCCAGTTCAGAGAATAGTTTCACCTGGAATGGGTAGATGGAGATAGACGTTAAATGAAACCTTATAACAAAGAACCATATACAGCATGTGCGTCGGCGAGATGAAGTAGATGCACAAAGTAAATTGCAGTAGTGTGTCAATTTCCGCAAAACAAATAAGAGCGTTGAAGCGAGTGTGTAAACTCCTCAGCTGGGTTGGTCACGTAGCTAGCACGTTTTAGAAGCGTGGAGCAAACCAGTGCACATGCCCAGATACTCTGTGTGTCAGCAAAGTCTTGGATCGTGCTCATCCTAATATCGTCGATGTAGCAACGTGAAAATAAGAATTTGTTCTTAACCGACTTGCCTAGTTAAATAAAGGTTAAAACATTTTTTTTTTTTTTATTAATACGCAGAGTCTACCTTTGTGAAGTTATAACACAAAACGGCTAGCATTTATAATTGCAACACTTGCTTTTCCAATTTGAACCACTGGAGAGGTAAACATTCCTCCCTGGGTGCCTCAACGGGTTTTATTCTCACGGCAATAAAAACACATTATGACAAAAATGCTCAAATATAATTTGGACCAAAGAGAAAGCATATACCTGGGACTTGACAAAGCTTTGGAGATTAGACAACAATCCTTTGGCATCAGGAGCCATGACCAAGACTGTGAAATGAGCATCCAACAACAAGCACACCCAGTCAATGATCTGGAAAAGGAAATTCAGAACACACACATCAAGTTAAATGCTATAAAATGTCATTATATGCATTCACCTCTTGTATAACTTCCATGCTTCCATGTACCAACCTGTGTCATCGTGGGCGATCTTAAAACTGGCGTTTGTGTGTAGACGCCTTGGGAAGATTTAAAATAGACAAACTGGAGGTACTGAAGAAAGAGCTAGGAGAGGAAACAGAAGGATGCAACCATCAGTCTTTCAATACATCCTCATAGCTAACTGCAATTCATAAATTGGTAGTAAAATTGAAGGAAAAAAAACATGGTATATTGCAGGAAGAAAACAAATATTCACATTTGACTGTTCTTCAACCGAAGAAGACTGGAAATTGAATTTTACTTCCTGAATCAACTTGAATGAAATGGAATTGATCCCAACGATGGCATATTGTCAAGGAGATGGGACACAGGTATCTACTCACAATAACCTGCTGAGTGTCGAGGTCCTTCAGGTGGGGGAGCAGGAGGTTGTCACTGTAGGGCGTCTGCAGGACCTCATTACTATGGCAGCACAGTTAAGTTATAACACCTCCACACAGGTTTAAGAGTCATTTCTATGGACTGGTGCTGTATATTAGCGCAAGGTAAACATTATGGTGCATTGCAGCCGACTGTTGACAATGAAATGTGCCATTGTTATTTCATTTAATCTATCCCTATTAAATGATCAATTCAACGAAACAACCAACTCAACAAACCTATAGTGAGAGGATACAGTAACAGCCTTGTGTTGGTTCAATCCCTCTGACTATTGATGATTCTGTGAGTCAATGTATGTCTATCAAATACACTGTTCAATCAATAATAACATAAGCAGATATTACTGTAGTCTTGCAATGGAATAGTGTTTAGGGAGATGGTTGTCCAGACTACAAAAGGATACAGTAGCACAGCCTTGTGTAGACCCACGGGGCAGGCCTCTAGCTGCAGTGTGTGGTTCTTCTTATCCTGGGGAGGTTTGGGCTGGTGGTTGGCGTCACAGCTGTCCTCCTCAAACAGAGGTGGGCTGAAACCGTTCTGTTGGCCCCCCCGGGCCCCCGCCGCCACCAGGCCCTCCATGAAGGACACGCTGTCCGGCTCCAGACTGACCATCTCCACGTCGCCGTCTGGCACACTTGAGGAGGGAGAGTGACACACGGGCGTTACAACAACAATCCTGACTTTAGGCTATTTATATGAGTTGACAAACTATTGTATTTGCAGGAACAAGACTTGGAAGCATTGGAAATGGTTCAAACGAAACAAGTTCTAGAAATAAAGCACTTCAAAATAAGCATCATTTAAAAGCAACACACAGAGACCGCTTGGTTTACAATGTGGTGGAAAAAATATGCATTGTACACAATGAATAGAAACTTCAACCATCAAAAGAGAGGACAACAATTAGACCAACAAATACATGACCAAGCTCCTGCACTGGTAGGAAACACTAGCCTGAGCTTCACCAGAATTAATCTTTTTCACAACGTATAGGTTGTCACAAAAGACGCCCCCCTCATACACTATCGAGTTAGACTGACCTGATGAAGGTTTTGAGACAGGCACACGTGACCACCTCAGGGATGTCTGGGAAGAGCTGCAGGCACAGCTGACACAGGAAGTAGTCCTTGTGCTCCAGGGACAGCAGCAGGAGGCCGGGACACACGCTGCAGAAAGACACACAGAACAGGTCAGAACCAAACCAAGGGACTCAACAACAGTCTGTGAAAATACTAGTATCCTAGTATTCTTTCCTTCATTGCTACTGATGGGTGCAGAAACTGGATAGGTACCCACCCACCACAATGTCTTCACCTATCATCATTCGAGACCACCTAAAGCAAGACAGATTCAAGTTCAAGCCCGGAGAAAAAAAATAACAAAACCGGATTGGGGGGGGGACTTTGTCAAGACTGAGACCGGGAGGGTGACAAGCGGTCCGAGTCAAGACCGAGCCACAAAAAAGTCAAATTCAAGACCATGATTGTAATTTCGGCGAATCACCACCATAATAAGAGCTCAACATGTCCAGTACTTCTGTGTTCATATTTCAGAACAACATATGGATTCTTTATACATTCAGATGTTAAAAAATGCATGCTGAGGGAATAGAGCAACTCAAGAAATTATTACTAACTCAAACAGTGGGGAACAGACCTTCTACACCAGGGGTGTCAAAGTCAAATGGACGGAGGGCCAAATAAAAAAATCAGCTACAAGACGAGGGCCGGACTGTTCGAATGTTCATTGAAAAATTTTTAAATGACGCATATAGTCTAGTGAACCTAATTGAACCTACTGAAAACCTAACAAATATATTACAATATGATCAGATAAATAAAGCAATATTTTCTTATGGCTCTGTCAGTAATCTTTAATTTTCAACAGACACAAAAGACAAATTTCCTTTATATAAATATCCCCATAACATGAACATTAAATGAAAGAAACCGGTATTCAAGGCACCATCAGTAGACTATATTTTCTATTTTAGCAAAAGTGGGCTAAATTTACTTCAAAGAAAAAACAATAATAGCAATTTTCTATCATCCACTCAACTGAAATATTTTTAAAATATAATTGGATTGAAATACAAAAAAATAAAGTGCAAAAATCTATTAATCAAAAACAACACTTTGTTTAAGGAGAAGTAACATGCAGTGAAAACAAATATTAAATTTTAACTTTTAAACTTGAACTGAGTAAAAACTCTAAATATGTGATTGCACAGTAATGTTCACTTGTTTGAGGTTGAGGGTGATACTTGGTGGTGTCCCATCTTTTCCACAAGTTCATCAATGTTCGGGTAAGGCTCTGAGCTGAAGAAATCCTCAGAATTGAGTGGAGGTGTTCAGCAGTAAGTCGACTTCTGTGTGATGTTTTGTTCAGGTTCATCAAAGAAAACAGTTGTTCACACAGGTATGTGCTGCCAAACATAGACAACGTTTGAGCAGCCTGGATGCGCAGCTGGGGCATTGTGCCGGGAGGAAACAACTCCGCAGCACCCACTGCCGCATATTTTGCCCTCAGTGCATCATTGCATTGGAGGTCAATCAACTCCATTTGGAGGTTTGGTGGTGAGCTTTCCACGTCAACAGCAAATGGGTTACCGAGCAGTTCCAACCTGCTTTTTGTGCTTCAAAGTCAGCAAATCGGCGTCGAAAGTCAGCGGCAAGCATACCTATTTTATCAGCCAACTGTGTGCTCGGGAACGCACTGGTAGAGAGCTTCTCTTTCATGGTCTGGCAGCTGGGAAAGTGGCTCAAATTTTCTTTCCGCATCTGCGTCTCCCACAGAGTCAGTTTGGTTTTAAATGCCTTCACTGTACTGTACATATCAGAGATGACACGATCCCGACCCTGCAGCTGCAAGTTTATTGCATTCAGATGACTCGTAATGTCACACAGAAAAGCCATTTCACACAGAAACATTTCGTCTCGGAGTTGTGTTGTGTCTTTCCCTTTGCTGTCCAAGAACAGACAAATCTCCTCACGAAGCTCGAAACATCTTTGAAGCACCTTTCCCTGGCTTAGCCATCGCACCTCTGTGTGATAAGGCAAATCACCATGCTCCGTTTCTAACTCCGTCAGAAATGCCTTGAACTGGCGGTGATTCAAACCTTTGGCTCTGATAAAGTTAACTGTGCGCGTGATGATGCTCATTACATGCTCCATTTTCAAGGCTTTACCGCACAACGCTTCCTGGTGTATGATACAATGATAAGCTGTCAGCTCACCTGTCGCGTTTTCCTCTTGCATCTTTTCCCGTATCTTCGCCACCAGTCCGCTCCTGTGTCCACACATCGCAGGTGCTCCGTCGGTTGTCAAACCCACGAGTTTTTCCCAAGGCAGCTCCATCTCATTTACACATCTTGACACCTCTTCATACAAATCATGCCCGTAGTTGTGCCATGCATAGGACGTAAAGCCAAAAACTCCTCTGTCACGCTTAGGTTGGAGTCCACTCCGTGAAAATTGACAACTGGGCAATGTCAGAAATGTCGGTGCTCTCATCCACAGCCAAGGAATATGCAATAAAATCTTTTCCCTTTTCACAAGCTGCTCTTTTAGATTGATGGACAACTGGTCTACTCTCTCGGCAATGGTGTTTCTGCTCAGACTCACATTTAAAAAGAGTTGCCTTTTTTCTGGGCAAACTGTACAAACTTTAATCATGCAGTTTTTGATGAAATCCCCCTCCGTAAATGGCCGGGCTGATTTAGCGATCTCTTCTGCCAAAATAAAACTGGCCTTGACAGCAGCCTGGCCTTGTGATTTGGCTTTTTTGAACAGAGCCTGTCGAGATTTGAGGCCTCGTTTAATTCCTCTGCCTTTTGTAGCCTTTGTTCCATGTCCATATTCTTGTTTTTGTCCGCGTGTTTCGTTTCATAATGTCGTCTCAGATTATACTCTTTCAGTACCGCCACACTTTCTCCACACAGAAGACACACAGGTTTTCCAGCTACCTTCGTGAACATATACTCCGACTCCCACCTTGTTTGAAACCCCGGTTCTCAGTATCCACCTTCCGTTTTGCCATTTTTGATGGGTATCTGAAAGTTAATTTTACTGTGATGCTGACGACTGCTGTGCCAATAAATATTGAAATGAAGCAGCCTACTGCTCGGTGCGTCACCTTTGCATTGTGGGAAATGTAGTATTGGTGCGTAAAAGATCTGCGGGCTGCCGGCTTGCCCTAATAATAAATCAAGATCATCCCAGGGGCCGTAAAAAACCTTCTTGCGGGCCGGATGTGGCCCGCGGGCCTTGACTCTGACATATGTGTTCTACACCAAAGGATTTATAAAATAATTACAACAATAATTCTAATTACATTATTCTTTTCAGTGATGTTCTGTTTTAATCTCTTCAGCTTTTGTTGGAATGGAAAGGTTAACACTGAAGAGAGAGAAAAAAAGATCCAATCATGATGTTTTGTTTTTGTGGTCTCTGGGGAGATAAATCTAGCTAAGACGAGCCATTAGCTAGGCCATCAAACTAGATAGAAGGCATCTGCCATTCAACTGTATTAGGGGCAACATTTTGGAGTGACAGTTTAATCAACCAACCAACTTCTGACTTGTAATAGGTGGTACCATTTTGACAAAAAAAACATATGGTAACTTCTGCCTTCGCAAAGGCCAACTGTCCACTGTACAACGAGGAGCCGTAGTTTTCCCACTGTACAACGAGGAGCCGTAGTTTTCCCACTGTACAACGAGGAGCCGTAGTTTTCCCACTGTACAACGAGGAGCCGTAGTTTTCCCACTGTACAACAAGGAGCCGTAGTTTTCCCACTGTACAACGAGGAGCCGTAGTTTTCCCACTGTACAACAAGGAGCCGTAGTTTTCCCACTGTACAACAAGGAGCCGTAGTTTTCCCACTGTACAACAAGGAGCCGTAGTTTTCCCACTGTACAACAAGGAGCAGTAGTTTTCCCACGGTACAACAAGGCGCAGTAGTTTTCCCACTGTACAACAAGGAGCCGTAGTTTTCTCACGGTACAACAAGGAGCCGTAGTTTCCCCACGGTACAACAAGGAGCAGTAGTTTTCCCACGGTACAATGAGGAGCAGTAGTTTTCCCACTGTACAATGAGGAGCAGTAGTTTTCCCACTGTACAATAAGGAGCAGTAGTTTTCCCACTGTACAACAAGGAGCCGTAGTTTTCCCACTGTACAATGAGGAGCAGTAGTTTTCCCACTGTACAATGAGGAGCAGTAGTTTTCCCACTGTACAATGAGGAGCAGTAGTTTTCCCACTGTACAATAAGGAGCAGTAGTTTTCCCACTGTACAATGAGGAGCAGTAGTTTTCCCACTGTACAACGAGGAGCCGTAGTTTTCCCACTGTACAACAAGGAGCAGTAGTTTTCCCACTGTACAATAAGCAGCAGTAGTTTTCCCACTGTACAATAAGCAGCAGTAGTTTTCCCACTGTACAATAAGGAGCCGTAGTTTTCCCACGGCACAATAAGGAGCAGTAGTTTTCCCACTGTACAATAAGGAGCAGTAGTTTTCCCACTGTACAATAAGGAGCAGTAGTTTTCCCACTGTACAATAAGGAGCAGTAGTTTTCCCACTGTACAATAAGGAGCCGTAGTTTTCCCACTGTACAATGAGGAGCAGTAGTTTTCCCACTGTACAATAAGGAGCCGTAGTTTTCCCACTGTACAATAAGGAGCCGTAGTTTTCCCACGGTCTAGCTAGCCATCTTCTGTTGTAGACTAGTTGCAGAGGCTGCAGCAAGTGTTATATCAAAGAGGATGTTGTTCCTAATTTGTTAGCTTCTCCCTTTTCAAGAATAACTTTCAATACGAAGATAAGTCGTATGTACATCCACTACACTACTTTGCACCAGTGGGGATTAAGGGAGTACACGCAGTGATTATATGGCATAAAGAGACACTCTTTAACTAAGAGCACACTCTCCTACGTGTGCTGGTATTACGGTTGTTTACCTTTCAGCATCATTAACCTGGTCTCACATACTGAAGGCCAATAGGTTCACCACTGTACTAACCTGTCACACACTGAAGGCCTAGTGGTTCATCACTGGGCAAACACGGCTATAATAGATATAAAGACTTCAGGTATTAATGTTTCAAGAAAGGAGTGTATATATTTGGCCTGGCGAAGCAGTTTTATGTGCTTAATGGAGAGAAGTGTATCATTCTGACTTTTTTTTACTCCGCTGGTCTCAGGAAGAAATTATGAGTCTCACTGTCCGAGACCGAGTGCAAATGTATCCGACAAAGAGACACTCAAAAGGTGGTCTCACGTACTTCAACACTGATGCCTTGCTAGATCGGTAAGGATGGAAGCAAGACACACACCCCAACTTGCGTAACAAGTGGATGGCACCAACACTACTACGAGCTGTCGACCCTGTTCACATTCACTTTCCATGCACCCAACATAGCCCATCATCCTGATAACCTCCCTGTCCAAAGGACCGATACTCCCGTGCCGTAGGAGGTCCAGTCAACTCAATGCCACCCTCACCTGTGGCAAAGGCACTGTGTTTGCACCAGCTGTGCCAGGGCTAAGGGAGTGTAGAAGGCTGTCTCGGCCTGGCTTCGGGCCACCAGGTGGCAGGCCAGCTGGCCCACCGAGAGCTGCAGGTCCTGGGCATCGCCTCGGGAGACTAGGGCCTCCACCTCCCTCTGGACCTCATCCACTGGACCAGTCTGGTGGGGTTGAGGTTGAACACAGTTAACATTTCCTTGAGAACAATTACATTTGATAGAAATACGCTATGAAAGGGACAGGTAATTTGTCATTCACTCAACGTACAACATCAATACCTGTGTGAGACTATCAAAACAGAAGAGCAAAATGAATAGCGGATCTAAAATACCTTGATAAGCTCCAGTACTTGGTCCACTGTGAGGGCTTGCGCTGATTGGCTCTTCCGACTCAGCTTCTGTACAGGGGAGGACCAATCAGAACAGGTGAAATTAACATTAATCCATTCCGGTGGTAAAGTACTTGGGTTAGGATCAATCAATTCTGGAAGGCAGGTTAACTTACACTCTTCCTGGTCTCCACTATTTTGGTGGGCCCCTGTGGCTGATCCCCATGGAGTAGGGTGTTCCAAGAGGGCACAGCCACCGACGTTTTGGACACTACAAAGCCGCAAATTAAATAAAATCCAACTCAATAAACTGTTTGTTTAAGATTACATTTCAAGGGATGCTATTCAGATGCAATTTCAAAACAGTAATGTACACATTCAGTACATTAGATAGGTGAGGGAAAGGTGAGGGAAACGTATACAATGACGTGTAAACAAGAGTGATATAGCTTCATCTGAAATGGCTTTCGATTCACTACTTTTGAGCAGGAACACAAGGACTTGTATTAAAAGCAGTGCACTGTATAGGGAATTAGGGTGCCGTTTTAGATTCAACCAGGCACTGTCAAGGACGACTAACGCCACTCGGGTGACTGTTTTACTGAGGAAGTGCCGCGTTACCTGCGATCCCAGTGTGTCGTAGTTTCCCCAGGGCCGAGGCCAGAGAGGACTTCTGACACTCGTAGGGAATGACAGAGAGGGCCTTGCCATGAGGGACAAACAGCTTCCCTAAATAACACCAGACCTGAGGGGAAATGAAGGAATGATCATTGATATAAATAGGAGTGAAGTGGGTCTTTAGTACAAGATACAAGCATAAAGTCATTTGGTTGAAGTTTGTGAGGCAAATAAAAAAATAAATAAATAAAATAAAAAAAACTCTAATTTCTGAGTACGGTATTCCTACCTGTCCATGGATTCTTCCCGCCATCTCCTTACCAGCCTGAATAGTCTGGAAATTAGTATTCCAGATGCAGAGGAAATCTGAAATTGAAAAAAAAAGAAGAAAAAGGATCGGATGGATGTCAGCAGTGTGGTGAAAGCTCCCGAGCAAACACAGGGAAGATATCACCATGTTGTTTACACGCGTCAAATCAGAACTTTGAAAAGTACGTATTTAGGGGGTCGATGCTGGATTGGGCGAATGTGTGTGAGAATCATGATTCAATCAATTCATGAAGTAAACTACAACTCCACTTTTCCGCATGAGGAAAATGGACATTTCTGTTGAGCTCCTGAATTGACACGGCATTGATCCCAACTCTGATATTTACCTTTGCCAGTTCTGGCGGAGGGATGGGGCACCCCCACCACAGCCACATGAGCTTCGTCCAGGGCCACTGCCGACGCAGCTCCCAGCTCTCCCTCCCCCACGGGCAGCCTCAGGCGCAGGCTGCGAGGCAGGGCCTGCACCCCCTCCAGCTCCACATACCCCCGCTCCGCCACCACACTCTGGTACACACAGCCGTTAGGGTCTGGAGAGAGCGAGATAGAAGACAGAGATGCAAGTCAGGTCAATCATAGCCTTATGTCACCAGCACATCACTGAGAGCGCAAGTTTCTCATTAAAACACTAAACACGATCATGAGGCTGTAGCTACGATGTCCGACAACTGCGTTTCATTGTTTGTTAAGTGCTTCATTGATATCAAATGCAGTACCATTTCAACAGTATTATCTGAGGGGGGGAAAAAAACACCATAAAAGCTGTAATATGTAACCTATTGGGCTACTCGATCAAACTCACATAGAAATGAGAGTTATAGATCTGTCACGCTTTTGAAAGCAAGTTTAAGTGGTACATATGTTCTATGTGCGCTATTTCTATGCTTTCGGTTCTTAAGTTTAGTTTTCCCGTCTTTTACTTTCGGTTTTGCACACCAGTTTCAAACAGCTGAAAACACAAGATTTTTGGTTGTTGAAAAGATATTTCACTGCAGTTGAGATGGTACATTGATTCGCCACACTATATATCGCTTGTTTTGTCACAAACTGAAAATAGGCTAACTATTAGAATCTTAACCAGGAAATGCCAGAACGATTTCTGCATAATGCGCCTTGGAAGATGAATGAACATTACTACTTGAACATTTCTAACACATTACTTTGGCAGGGAAGTGACGGCCGTACTCACACAGGTAGAGCAGGTTGAGGTGTTTGTCCCGGAGAGAGGCAGAGAAACTCAATGGGGAAGCTCCAGAGTCTTCTCTCTCCAGCCTATACTTCTGTAGGGTGTTGGGGTTGAGCCTCTGCACATACAGGAAGTGCTCCCCTTTCTGTGACGGACAACAGGGAAGCTGTGTTAAACACGACATTGTGGCACAGAATTCATACTTGCACAAAACATTGCGTGCTGCAGATGGCACTGCGTTTATGCCTGCACGTGGCAGGTCACCGAGTAGACGGCTATTCAGTGTACTGGTGTACCGCGAGGAAAGGATATTCTACCTGCTCTGTCGTGAAGAGGACAAAGTGCTGTTTCTCTGCCACGATGCTGGTGCTCCACCTAGGGGGTAACATGAGGACATTGTCAACTGTGTGCATCTCACACAAAAAAACAATTGTTTACTCAAATGAGCCAAGTATTTACAGCAATGTGGACAGAATGATCATAGTCGCTGACTCACTGTAAATAAATATGGGTGCAAGTTTAAAAAAAAAAACAATGTTCAGTTGATGGGGCGGCAGGGTAGCCTAATGGTTAGAGCGTTGGACTAGTGACCGAAAGGTTGCAAGTTCAATCCGAGCTGACAAGGTACAAATCTGTCACCTGTTCCTAGGCCGTCATCGAAAATAAGAATTTGTTCTTAACTGACTTGGTTAAAATAAAACAATTAAAATGTCGGAAGTTTTACATACACCTTAGCCAAATACATTTAAAATCAGCATTTCACAATTCCTGACATTTAATCCTAGTAAAAATTCCCTGTTTTAGGTCAGTTAGGATTACCACTTTATTTTTAAGAATGTGAAATGTCAGAATAATAGTAGAGAATGATTTATTTCAGCTTTTATTTCTTTCATCACATTCCCAGTGGGTCAGAAGTTCACATACACTCAATTAGTATTTGGTAGCATTGCCTTGGGTGAATTTTGGCCCATTCCTCCTGACAGAGCTGGTGTAACTGAGTCAGGTTTCTAGGCCTCCTTGCTCGCACACGATTTTGCAGTTCTGCCCACACATTTTCTATAGGATTGAGGTCAAGGCTTTGTGATGGCCACTCCAATACCTTGACTTTGTTGTCCTTAAGCCATTTTGCCACAACTTTGGAAGTATGTTTGGGGTCATTGTCCATTTGGAAGACCCATTTGCAACCAAGCTTCAACTTCCTGACTGATGTCTTGAGATGTTGCATCAATATATCCACATTATTTTCCTGCCTCATGATCCCATCTGTTTTGTGAAGTGCACCAGTCCCTCTGCAGCAAAGCACTCTCACAACATGATGCTGCCACCTCCGTGCTTCACGGTTGGGATGGTGTTCTTTGGCTTGCAGACCTCACCCTTTATCCTCCAAACATAACAACAGTCATCATGACCAAACAGTGGTATTTTTGTTTCATCAGACCAGAAGACATTTCTCCAAAAAGTACCATCTTTGTCCCAATGTACAGTTGCAAACCGTAGTCTGGCTTTTTTATGGCGGTTTTGGAACAGTGGCTTCTTCCTTGCTGAGCAACCTTTCAGGTTTTGTCGATATAGGACTCGTTTTACTGTGGATATAGCTACTTTTGTACCCGTTTCCTCCAGCATATTCACAAGGTCCTTTTCTGTTGTTCTGGGATTGATTTGCACCATCTCCAGGAGACAGAACGCGTCTCCTTCCTGAGCCGTATGACGGCTGCGTGGTCCCATGGTGTTTATACTTGTACAGATGAACGTGGTACCTTCAGGCGTTTGGAAATTGATCCTAAGAATGAACCAGACTTGTGGAGGTCTACAAATTTCTTTCTGGGGTCTTGTCTGATTTCTTTTTGGCACCGAGTTTGAAAGTAGGCCTTGAAATACATCCACAGGTACACCTCCAATTGACTCAAATGATGTCAATTAGCCCATCAGAAGCTTCTAAAGCCATGACATAATTTTCTGGAATTTTCCAAGCTGTTGAAAGGCACAGTCAACTTAGTATATGTAAACTTCTGACCCACTGGAATTGTGTCAAATAATTTGTCTGTAAACAATTGTTGGAAAAATGACTTGTGTCATGCAAAGTAGATGTCCTAACTGACAAGCCATAACTATAGTTTGTTAACAAGAAATTTGTGGAGTGGTTGAAAAATGAGTTTTAATGACTCCAACCTAAGTGGATGTAAACTTCCGACTTCAACTGTATATATTTTTATATCCATGGCTCTGAAAGAGAATACGCCAACCAGCCTCTATAGTGGTGAGACTAAAGCCAACCAGCCTCTATAGTGGTGAGACTAAAGCCAACCAGCCTCTATAGTCGTGAGACTAAAGCCAACCAGCCTCTATAGTGGTGAGACTAAAGCCAACCAGCCTCTATAGTGGTGAGACTAAATACAACCAGCCTCTATAGTGTTGAGACTAAAGCCAACCAGCCTCTATAGTGGTGAGACTAAAGCCAACCAGCCTCTATAGTGGTGAGACTAAAGCCAACCAGCCTCTATAGTGGTGAGACTAAAGCCAACCAGCCTCTATAGTGGTGAGACTAAAGCCAACCAGCCTCTATAGTGGTGAGACTAAAGCCAACCAGCCTCTATAGTGGTGAGACTAAAGCCAACCAGCCTCTATAGTGGTGAGACTAAAGCCAACCAGCCTCTATAGTGGTGAGACTAAAGCCAACCAGCCTCTATAGTGGTGAGACTAAAGCCAACCAGCCTCTATAGTGGTGAGCCTAAAGCCAACCAGCCAACCAACCAGCCTCTATAGTGGTGAGACTAAAGCCAACCAGCCTCTATAGTGGTGAGACTAAAGCCAACCAGCCTCTATAGTGGTGAGACTAAAGCCAACCAGCCTCTATAGTGGTGAGCCTAAAGCCAACCAGCCTCTATAGTGGTGAGACTAAACCCAACCAACACGAAGGTTACGGATCGCTAATCCAGACTAGCGTCCATTGTCTGACCTTATGACCTCCTCCTCTGACAGGACATCCTCTATGGGCTGTTGGGGGGCGGAGAGGAGGGAGTCCAGGAATCTGACTGCCCCTCTCTGAAAAAGCACCACAGGCTCTCCCCCTGGGGCAGAGTGGATCCGCCATACATCAGCAGTCACCTAAGAGACATGCAGACACAGAGCTAGTTAAGACCGATAACTGCGAGACATCGCGAAATGACCGCAAAGCCAGAGGAAAGCCTGAGATAAAAAAGGAAATGTATGGCATAATTTGATTCAATTATGGTACAATGACTTCTCACAGGCACTGTTCGTGTTACCGTGCAATTTGCAGAGTATGTCACCATATTGACAAAGTCAAAGCAGAGGAGGTTGAAATTGTATGCGTGTGTGAGAGGGAGCTCATACTTACAGTTGCTTTAAATGCTTTGTCTAAATTGAGGTCTTCATCTTTCCAAACTCTGATGACCTAGTGAGTAAACATTTATTGACCATGAACAACATGAAGACAACCACTTTATTTCAATAATCAAGTCCAGATGTTTTAAAATGTGTTCAGTTTCTATGTTGGTGGAAAGTGTCCACAAGTGTTACCTTGTTGTCGGAGACCACTACATATTCCTTGGTCTGAAAGTTGAACACTGCAGGACAAGTCAACAACTGTCCCTGTTTCACCGTCCAGCTGCCCAGAGGCTTCCGGTCTGAAACCTGTCAACACAGCACCTCATAAGTAAAACAACACATGCATTTTACAACACAAACACAACCTTTGTCATATTATTGCGGTAAGTTACGTTCATATTCAAATACAAGACTTGTGTGACTACCTTTTTGAAAGTGGCACCAACGTCAGCTAACCAAACAAACCCACGCCAAGCAGCTATCTAGTAGTACTGTTCTCATTGAAAGAACAGTACGTGTGCTAACGTCCACCTATGTGCATGTCGATTGATTCAAGGAAACCGTCTGAATACGCAATGTGTTGCTAGATAGTTGATGAACACCATTGCAATACTGGTAAGAGAGGGAGAAATTGTTATATGTAGCTAGCTATATTTTGAAACGCTTCGGATCCCCCCCCCCCACTGCAATGGACACGAGTGTCCCATCAGCTGAGCTGGTTCAACATTTCAGCCACATATATTGGTCCACATTACCTTGTATAAAGTGACAGATCTCGTGGAATCGGTGACGACGGCATGGTCACTGTCTCCATCCAGTTCAATTCCCTGAATTGGCGAATCTGAAGCATTTTGAGTTTGTACAAGTCCGCACAACGTGAATCCCTCATACAGCGCCGCCATGCTGGATGAAGAAAATGAAAAGAGCAAACCTCGCGAGACTTACCCACGGCTACCATAGAGTGTAGTGTTTTAAAATGGGAAACTGCAGTAAAATATGACAGCGCCCCCCTGTGACTAGGTTATGGTATTTCATATTGAGTTCTGGTATTGTTGTGTGGTGCCTGTAGCGGTCAGTGACCCTGTGGGTATATATTAAATATACACTATATACAGTGGGGGAAAAAAGTATTTAGTCAGCCACCAATTGTGCAAGTTCTCCCACTTAAAAAGATGAGAGAAGCCTGTAATTGTCATCATAGGTACACTTCAACTATGACAGACAAAATGAGAAAAAATAAGTATTTGGTCACCTACGAACAAGCAAGATTTCTGGCTCTCACAGACCTGTAACTTCTTCTTTAAGAGGCTCCTCTGTCCTCCACTCGCTACCTGTATTAATGGCACCTGTTTGAACTTGTTATCAGTATAAGAGACACCTGTACACAACCTCAAACAGTCACACTCCAAACTCCACTATGGCCAAGACCAAAGAGCTGTCAAAGGACACCAGAAACAAAATTGTAGACCTGCACCAGGCTGGGAAGAATGAATCTGCAATAGTTAAGCAGCTTGGTTTGAAGAAATCAACGGTGGGAGCAATTATTAGGAAATGGAAGACATACAAGACCACTGATAATCTCCCTCGATCTAAAATCAAATCAAATCTAATTTTATTTACATTTACATTTAATTTATTTATTTATTTATTATTATTATTTATTATTTATTTGTCACATACACATGGTTAGCAGATGTTAGTGCGAGTGTAGCGAAATGCTTTGTATTCGGTCATGTTTCCAGTCACCTTGCCCTGATTAAAAGCAGTGGTTCGCGCTTTCAGTTTCACGCGAATGCTGCCATCAATCCAAGGTTTCTGGTTTGGGAATGTTTTAATCGTTGCTATGGGAACGACATCTTCAACGCACGTTCTAATGAACTCGCACACCGAATCAGCGTATTCGTCAATGTTGTTGTCTGACGCAATACGGAACATATCCCAGTCCACGTGATGGAAGCAGTCTTGGAGTGTGGAATCAGATTGGTCGGACCAGCGTTGAACAGACCTCAGCGCGGGAGCTTCTTGTTTTAGTTTCTGTCTGTAGGCAGGGATCAACAAAATGGAGTCGTGGTCAGCTTTTCCGAAAGGAGGGCGGGGCAGGGCCTTATATGCGTCGCGGAAGTTGGAATAGCAATGATCCAAGGTTTTTCCAGCCCTGGTTGCGCAATCGATATGCTGATAAAATTTAGGGAGTCTTGTTTTCAGATTAGCCTTGTTAAAATCCCCAGCTACAATGAATGCAGCCTCCGGATATATGGATTCCAGTTTGCAAAGAGTCAAATAAAGTTCGTTCAGAGCCATCGATGTGTCTGCTTGGGGGGGAATATATACGGCTGTGATTATAATCAAAGAGAATTCCCTTGGTAGATAATGCGGTCTACATTTGTTTGTGAGGAATTCTAAATCAGGTGAACAAAAGGACTTGAGTTCCTGTATGTTGTTGTGGCCACACCACGTCACGTTAACCATAAAGCATATGCCCCGCCCCTCTTCTTACCAGAAAGATGTTTGTTTCTGTCGGCGCGATGCGTGGAGAAACCAGCTGGCTGCACCGTCTCCGATAGCGTCTCTCCAGTGAGCCATGTTTCCGTGAAGCAAAGAACGTTACAGTCTCAGATGTTTCTCTGGAATGCTACCCTTGCTCGGATTTCATCAACCTTGTTGTCAAGAGACTGGGCATTGGCGAGGAGAATGCTAGGGAGTGGTGCACGATGTGCCCGTCTCCGGAGTCTGACCAGAAGACCGCTTCCTTTTTCCCCTTTTTCGATGTCGTTTTTTGGGGTCGCCGGCTGGGATCCATTCCGTTGTCCTGGGTGAAAGGCAGAACACAGGATCCGCTTCGCGAAGGTCATATTCTTGGTCGTACTGATGGTGAGTTGACGCTGCTCTTATGTTCAGTTGTTCTTCTCGACTGTATGTAATGAAACCTAAGATGACCTGGGGTACCAATGTAAGAAATAACACGTAAAAAAACAAAAAACTGCATAGTTTCCTAGGAACGCGAAGCGAGGCGGCCATCTCTGTCGGCGCCAGAATACCCTCCTTGCATGAGCGAGGAAGAGGTGTGTATTATTCTTGAATGGGGCTGGGGCTCCACGCAAGATCTCTCCCCGTGGGGTCAAAATGATCACAAGAACGGTGAGCAAAAATCCCAGAACCACACGGGGGGACCTAGTGAATGACCTGCAGAGAGCTGGGACCAAAGTAACAAAGCCTACCATCAGTAACACACTACGCCGCCAGGGACTCAAATCCTGCAGTGCCCGACGTGTCCCCCCAAAGAACACTATACCTACTGTGAAGCATGGGGGTGGAAACATCATGCTTTGGGGCTGTTTTTCTGCAAAGGGACCAGGACGACTGATCCGTGTAAAGGAAAGAATGAATGGGGCCATGTATCGTGAGATTTTGAGTGAAAACCTCCTTCCATCAGCAAGGGCATTGAAGATGAAACATGGCTGGGTCTTTCAGCATAACAATGATCCCAAACACACCGCCCGGGCAACGAAGGAGTGGCTTCGTAAGAAGCATTTCAAGGTCCTGGAGTGGCCTAGCCAGTCTCCAGATCTCAACCCCATAGAAAATCTTTGGAGGGAGTTGAAAGTCCGTGTTGCCCAGCAACAGCCCCAAAACATCACTGCTCTAGAGGAGATCTGCATGGAGGAATGGGCCAAAATACCAGCAACAGTGTGTGAAAACCTTGTGAAGACTTACAGAATACGTTTGACCTCTGTCATTGCCAACAAAGGGTATATAACAAAGTATTGAGAAACTTTTGTTATTGACCAAATACTTATTTTCCACCATAATTTGCAAAAATATTCATTAAAAATCCTACAATGTGATTTTCTGGATTTTTTTTCCCTCATTTTGTCTGTCATAGTTGAAGTGTACCTATGATGAAAATGACAGGCCTCTCTCATCTTTTTAAGTGGGAGAACTTGCACAATTGGTGGCTGACTACATAGTTTTTTTGCCCCACTGTATATATACATAGGGTATGTGGACACCCCTTCAAATTAACGGATTTGTCTATTTCAGCCACTTGTATAAAGTCGGGCACACAGCCATGCAATCATAGACAAACATTGCAGAAGAATGACCTTACTTAAGAGCTCACTGACTTTCATTGTGGCACCATCATAGGATGCCACCTTTCCAACAAGTCAGTTCATAACATTTCTGCTATGCTAGAGCTGCCCCGGTCAACTGAAAATGCTATTATTGTGAAGTGGAAATGCCTAGGTGCAACAACGGCTCAGCGGCGAAGTGGTAGGCCACACAAGCTCACAGAACGGGACAGCAGAGTGCTGAAACACTTAAGCACATAAAAATCGTCTGTCCTTGGTTGCAACACTCACGACTGAGTACCGGAGCGCCAAGTCTAGGTCCAAGAGGCTTCGAAACAGCTTCTACACCCAAGCCGTAAGACTCATGAACACCTAATCAAATGGCTCCCCAGGTTATTTGCATTGCCCCCCCACCCTCTTTTACACCGCGGCTACACTGTTGTTATCTATGCAAAGTCACTTTAATAACTCTACCTACATGTACATATTACCTCGACTAACCGGTGCCGCCGCACATTGACTCTGTACCGGTACCCCCTAGTCTCGCTATTGTTATTTTACTGCTGCTCTTTAATTACTTGTTACTTTTATTTCTTATCTGTTTTTTTTAAACGGCATATTTTGTTAGGGGCTCATAAGTAAGCATTTCACTGTAAGGTCTATCTATACCTGTTGTATTCAGTGCATGTGACTAATACAATTCAATTTGATTTCCAAATTGCCTCTGAAATCAACGTGAGCACAAGAACTGTTCGTCGGGAACTTCATGAAACGGGTTTCCATGGCAGAGCAACCACACACAAGCCTAAGATCACCATGCGCAATGCCAAGCGTCGGCTGGAGTGGTGTAAAGCTCGCCGCCATTGGACTCTGGAGCAGTGGCAATGCTTTCTCTGGAGTGATGAATCACGCTTCACCATCTGGCAGTCCGACAGACTAATCTGGGTTTGGTGGATGCCAGGAGAACGCTACCTGCCCCAATGCATAGTGCCAACTGTAAAGTTTGGTGGAGGAGGAATAATGGTCTGGGGCTGTTTTTCATGGTTCGGGCTAGGCCCCTTAGTTCCAGTGAAGGGAAATATTAACGCTACAGCACACAAGAACCTTCTAGACGATTCTGTGCTTCCAGCTTTGTGGCAAAAGTTTGGGGAAAGACCTTTCCTGTTTCAGCATGACAATTCCCCTGTGCATAAAATGAGGTTCATACATAAATGGTTTGTCGAGATTGTTGTGGAAGAACTTGACTGGCCTGCACAGAGCCCTGAGCTCAACCCTATATTACACATTTGGGCTCAATTGGAACTCTGATTGCGAGCCAGGCCTAGTCGCCCAACATCAGTGACCTGACTAATGCTCTTGTGGCTGAATGGAAGCAAGTCCCCGCAGCGATGTTCCAACATCTATTGGAAAGCCTTCCTAGAAGAGTGGAGGCTGTTATAGCAGCAAAGGGGGGGGGGGGGAGGACCAACTCCATATTAATGCCCATGATTTTGGAACGAGATGTTTGACAAGCAGATGTCCACATACTTTTCGTTGTGTAGTGTATATATAGTAGTGTATATATATCAAAATGTTAATTCCCCTTGCTCTTTATCTTTCACTTTCTCACACACAAACCCCCATGCAATCACCCACCAACCCCTGCGAGCACGCGCACATACACACACAAACCCCCATGCAATCACCCACCAACCCCTGCGAGCACGCGCACATACACACACAAACCCCCATGCAATCACCCACCAACCCCTGCGAGCACGCGCACATACACACACAAACCCCCATGCAATCACACCACATACAACCAAACCCCCATGCAATCACCCACCAACCCCTGCGAGCACGCGCACATACACACACAAACCCCCATGCAATCACCCACCAACCCCTGCGAGCACGCGCACATACACACACAAACCCCATGCAATCACCCACCAACCCCTGCGAGCACACGCACATACACACACAAACCCCCATGCAATCACCCACCAACCCCTGCGAGCACGCGCACATACACACACAAACCCCCATGCAATCACCCACCAACCCCTGCGAGCACGCGCACATACACACACAAACCCCCATGCAATCACCCACCAACCCCTGCGAGCACGCGCACATACACACACAAACCCCCATGCAATCACCCACCAACCCCTGCGAGCACGCGCACATACACACAAACCCCCATGCAATCACCCACCAACCCCTGCGAGCACGCGCACATACACACACAAACTTTCAAAAAAGGCACCACATCTGACAACAGACAATGGCAAAGTGTAGTAGCAAGTAAACTTTATTTAATACAAGAATTAAGAAAGAAAAAAAGTGAAACAATAATTACAACGGAGAACCAAATATACTTCAAGGAGGGCAGTAAAAATATAACATATCAGTGGAAGAACCCAGAGCGACTTCCAGCAGCCGAACAAGGATGGCACTTCAGATAGGGAGAGAGTAAGCTCTGGTCCAGGGTGTTAGTGTGGATTGCTAACGCTCGTCCTGCTCAGGAGGCTCAGTGTCAGGAAGCAGCAGTGACAACCCGGACCAGAGCTAGGGAGACAGCGCGACATCCTGGCAAGCCGCATCAGGAGGGACACAACGAAAAGATTGGTCCTTTTCTTAGAATGAACAGATGCCATTTGAAATACAGCAAACCACAAAATCAAAACTACAGCAGTTGTGAGAATTATAACAGAAAACCAACCTCCGAGTCAAGATGCATTGTATACATTCAAAAAGCATAACACAGTCACCCCGATAAAAAGCTAAAAATATTGATTGAAATATTGTTTTCATAGATAATGTGTCATTATGTCAAAGAGCTGTAGGATCACCAAAAGCAACCGGAACGTTTGATGCACACTACAATGGGGAGGTCGCAAATTCAAAATACATCTTTTCACAGTGAGCACAATATGTTGAAAAATACGTATTTTCAAAGTACTTTCAACCAAAAAGGACATTTTTTAAAATGTATTTTGCTCATATGGTTGTAATGTACATCATGTAGTTACAATGGTCTTTTCTCCTGTGGATTTTTCAACAGCTCGATAAAGAATACTAACAATGGGACATTGCACCGTAAAATGTTACAGATTCAAACCAAACTTTTGCGCTCTCAAAACGTATGCAAAATGACAAGTATAATATCAAGAGTTGGTTATTTTTTCCTGGGTGAAGGACTCGGTTTTATAAATAGTGAACTCTTTCATTTTCTGTTCCATGCTCCACATACGTTTCGTGCTCGACATTAAACTCACTCAAAAAGTATCCGTGAACTTATGTGGAGCACGCAACTGAAAATGAAAGAGTTCACTATTTACAAAACCTAGTCCTTCACTCTGAAAAATAATATACTTGTCATTTTGCATTTGTTTTGATATAGGCATTAGCTTACTGGCACTCAAACATATCCTCCCTGGATCTATTTTTTTATTCCTGATAGTCAATATCATTTAACACATGTATCCTACGGGAAATTTAACGGTAAAGACAAGTACAGTTTGATAGTGAGCGTCTTGTGTAAAGAGGCTTAGACACTGTAGAGTGGTCTATATCTGACAAACAAGTAGGCTTGTATAACTTTGGTCCAACAAAACCCTAAAAACAGAGATATAACAGTCAGTACATTTGTTAACAGCTAATTTCGTTCTCTCATCACAAAATGCAAATGCCCACATATGTAATGTAATGTCTTTAGGACAAAACAATGGTCAACAGGTAAGACAAATGTCAGCTATTTCTCTCAATATCTTGTACATTTTGATGAAAATAACTAACATGAAGCTGTATTTCAAATCAATGTTTTGACATTGCAATAAATTGAAAATTAGGCTTAAAAAGGGCAAATCCACCATTTTTCAAACTCATATTCATGATCTCCGGCACCATACTGGTGTCTAGATATGTGAAAACGGCATGTTTCTGTGATCTGTGGTTGCAAAGACAGGAAGAAGTGTCCTAAAGAACTGCTTCTCGGTGACATCACAGGGTAGGATTAAAAGTCAAGAAAAACAGAGATTTTCAAAACCTACGAGTTTCTAGCCAGAGGGAGGCTATTTTCTTGCTCCACGTCACCGCGAATGTCAGAGTGTTTGAAAATCATAGTTTTCAAAATGGTTGACGTCATCGGGTAGAACTTTCTAACTTCATATATTTTTTCTACGAAACGCACCATTTTCACACGTGTAGACACTGGTATTGTCCCGGAGATAACGAACATGAGGTTGAAAAGTGGTGGAATTGCCCTTTAACATTACAATAAAATGGGACTTTTTCCCCCTTTATTTTAAATGTTTTGGATGTTGTATACAGACGAGACAATATAGCCTTTTGCATGCAGAGGCACTGAGAAGAGAGTTGTATTCCCAGAACATGCTCCGTTTCAGTCTCCGCTAAAACTCTGCTTTACTATACAACGGTTACACTACAGAGCCTAGGACAACGTCACATGTGCTTTCTCCACCATTTCGCATCAACAATATATCCTGCCATTTATATACACAAATACTTTACATATGTATACATGTTTGTGAACGTTTCATGCGGCATATGGAGACCCCTTTATGCATCTATGTGATTGTATAAAATAGTAGCTAGGGCATTACACAAAGACAAACCTTCTGTCCTCAATGTTTCTTCCTCCCCCCAAAAGTTCCTGATGAGGCTAGAGCAGGGGAAAACAAGATGGCCGCCGCTAACGTTGTTGCTTCAAAATAACTTTGAGCCCACCAAAACGGGTACAGTCCCAACATTGGCAAGCAACATTATCGGCATTTCTAAAAACACAATGCAAAGATAATCAAGCACATACAATAAGGCCAGGTTGAAGCAAGTGCCCTGCGCAAGCATGGAATTTCCACTGTGCTCAATGTTCACTTATAGTTGAAGTCGGAAGTTTACATACACTTAGGTTGGAGTCATTAAAACTCATTTTGCAACCACTCCACAAATTTCTTGTTAACAAACTATAGTTTGGCAAGTCGGTTAGGACATCCACTTTGTGCATTACACAAGTAGTTTTTCCTACAATTGATTACAGACAGATTATTTTACTTAATTCAGTATCACGGTTCAGAAGTTTACATACACTAAGTTGACTGCGCCTTTAAACAGCTTGGAAAACTCCAGAAAATGATGTCATGGCTTTAGAAGCTTCTGATAGGCTAATTGACATCATTTGAGTCAATTGGAGGTGTACCTGTGGATGTATTTCAAGGCCTACCATTAAACTCAGCGCCTCTTTGCTTGACATCATGGGAAAATCAAAAGAAATTAGCCAAGACTTCAGAAAAAAAAATGTAGATCTCCACAAGTCTGGTTCATCCTTGGGAGCAATTTCCAACCGCCTGAAGGTACCACGTTCATCTGTACAAGTATAAACACCATGGGACCACGCAGCCATCATACTGCTCAGGAAGGAGACGCGTTCTGTCTCCTAGAGATGAACGTACTTTGGTGTGAAAAGTGCAAATCAATCCCAGAAGAACAGCAAAGGACCCTGTGAAGATGCTGGAGGAAGCAGGTACAAATGTATCTATATGCACAGTAAAACAAGTCCAATATCAACATAACCTGAAAGGCTGCTGCAGGAGGGACTGGTGCACTTCACAAAACAGATGCCATCATGAGGATGGAAAATTATGTGGATATATTGAAGCAACATCTCAAGACATCAGTCAGGAAGTTAAAGCTTGGTCACAAATGGGTCTTCTAAATGGACAATGAACCCAAGTATACTTCCAAAGTTGTGGCAAAATGGCTTAAGGAAAACAAAGTCAAGGTATTGGAGTGGCTATCAGCCCTGACCTCATTCCTATAGATACTTTGTGGGCAGAACTGAAAAAGTGTTTGCGAGCAAGGAGGCCTGGAAACCAGACTCAGTTATACCAGCTCTGTCAGAAGGAATGGGCCAAAATTCACCCAACTTATTGTGGGAAAGTTGTGGAAGGCTACCTGAAACGTTTGACCCAAGTTATACAATTTAAAGGTAATACTACCAAATACTAATTGAGTGTATGTAAACTTCTGACCCACTGGGAATGTGATGAAAGAAATAAAAGCTGAAATAAATCACTACTATTATTCTAACATTTCACATTCTTAAAATAAAGTGGTGATCCTATCTGACCTTAGATTTTTACTAGGATTTAAATGTCAGGAATTGTGAAAAACTGAGTTTAAATGTATTTGGCTAAGGTGTATGTAAACTTCTGACTTCAACTGTACATTTACAGCATTTTTCCTAGTCATATCTGTTCTGTTGCTATACCAATTTGATTAAACTGACTGCATCACTCTCCAATGTCAAACTTTATGCCCAATATGTATTTTATCATGGCTTATCTAATGTTGTGTAAACATTCCAAAGGCTAGTTAAGTAGACAGGTGAGTATAGATGCAGGTATAAAAATGGTGTTTTAAAGCAGGGAGAGAATGGTTACGTTCCCTGCCCTTCCTAAAGAGGGCCGAAGCAGAGCTCTGGAGACCCGAGACGGGATCTCTTTCTGTGGTTGTACTGACCTTCCACCTGTTGGAGTGTGGAGTGGAGAGACATGAACACACACAGAACACACACAGATCTGGGTTCAGTTTTGAATGGCCTCCCCTCCGTCCAGGTTAAAGGTGGTGTCTTTTTAGTGAATCATTGTAGTAATAAAACTAACTATACTACAGTACTTCTACTTCCATTTTGTTAATTTAAAAGTTGATTTATTTCAAGGTCAAAATTATAATTTGATATTTGAGAATTCTATGAAAAGATGTTCATTCACTCAAGTGAACAAAACAATAATATCATTGTCTCTCTATTTTCATGTTGTTATGGCAGCTACATTTACATTACACAAGGTTTATCAGCTGACCGGATAAAAAAAAAAAAATCCATCTGGCATTTTGTCAATAACATATTTTATGACAAACGCAGGGATCGCTAATTGAGAACAGCACACAACTCCTTGTGGATATGTTCTCTTGATGGACAGCTTGGGTGGTTGTTACAGTAGATCAGACAGCTGATTGGCTAGATCTCAGGAAGCCATCCATTTGAAGGCTGACAAAACAGACTTCTGTTGAGGATGTACGAGATTGGAAACTGGTGGTTAGACCTTTGACCTCTGGAGATATGTGTAAGAAGCACTGACCTCTGCAATATGGTTAGTTGGGCCTGGAGGACTGGGCACTGGGGTGTAGAGGCTAATCTTGCTGGGCTACTAAGACAATGAGGTGGCAGGGCATATGGGGGAAAAGAACATCCCGTCCCTCCTATTCCCCCCCTAACTCAGCCTGGTCAGAGTCAGAGGAGGGCCAGGGGGAGTGATTTGTAAGCGGCACCAGCGTAGAGCCTTGGGGGACTCCACTCTGGTTCTGGGCAGCGGTGTCGGGCAGGGTGAGGGTCTCAGGGGCGGACTTCTTGCGGGCTCTGTCCTTGGGGACGGAGAGGAACTCGGGCGCGTCAGTGCAGAGGGGGGTGGTGGGGGCGCTGGCGGGGCCGGAGAGGGTGCAGGAGGACAGGGGCATCTCGCTGATGGAGATCGACGGGGGGAAAATCCCAATCTTCTCATTGGTGGCTTCCTGGATGGTGCGCTCATACTCTCTCACCTCATCCATCGTCATGTCTGCACGGAGAGAGAGAATGAGGGGGGGGGGGGAGACAGCACTCCAAAGCATTCTAACGCTTCTTTCTAATCTTAGTCTGCCGTCACACTACGTTATGTCATAATCAAAAGTCACCAAAAGTTTATATTTTTCTCAAGTTGTGAATATTTTTTACTTCATGTTTTCCCGATATAGAAACTATAAAACTATAAAGCTCGCAAGAACCACTTATTTCAGAATTGTGATTGGTTACCTCCTGAGTCACGTCGACATGAACAACAGAACACGTCAACATGAAACAGAACAAGAGGAAATGAAACGACACATACGCTGACTTTGTCATGAATCTCTATGTCATCCAGTGATGGGGAGTTTGTGGAATGCTCTTGCTGCTCATGGCAAACTTTAATGTTGGTTTGTTCATGCATACTTTTCTCGTATTCCCGCACGTCATCCAAGTTCATATCTGCAAAGAGGGGAGGAGGGAGGTGGAGATGTTGGCGTCTTCCCGTTAGGACACTCAAGACGAAGGTAGAGGAGGGGTTAAGTGAGGAGGGGCACGCCGTGGGTGAGTAGAGAGCGCTGGGTGGTGGATTAGTGCTTTTGGGAGGGGCCGAAAGGTCGAAGTTCAAGCACAATCAATAGGAGGTGGAGAGGGCAGAGCTAGCTTCCCACGACCGAAAAGAGTTGGTGTCGAGAGGAGAAAGCTAGTCAGGCCAAAGCTGGGTTATGAAGATGAAGAGGGAGAAAGGGAGGGATAGAGGGAGAAGGGAAAGGAGAGGGAGAGTCAATGATCCAGAACCCTCAGAGTCAGACGTGAAGGGTTGGGAACATCACCGGGAAAAAATGACATTCCCAAAGAACAGTCAAGGTCATCCCAAATACATCAGGAGGATTTGGGTGAGGGGGAATCATCCAAAATAGTGCATAGGAGGGAAAGTTATTCCCCCCCCCAGGGGTAGAGGAGAAGGGAGAGAGTGAGTAGCGGTGTCCCATTACAGCAGTAATGGCTTGTTTTGGACTTACCCTGCAGCCATGGAAAAAGCTGAGCGCTAATCAGAGTCCTGCTAGTATCACTGCTACTGCTCTCATTGCCATGCAGTCACGACCCACATACACACAACTGTCATGATTCAATGAGTGCAATATATTCTGTGTGATATCGGCCGATACGTTCAGCAATTGCTATTCTCTTGAGGATATTGTAGCAAATTCAGCAATTTGTGTTCACTATAGACATCGTACAAGTCTCGACGCCAACAAGAATGAAAAATATTTCGGACGCAAGAAGAAACAGACCAGTGTACAAGGAGGGATACTGTTTGATTGAACGCCAATACAGAATTGCAGGAATTGGTTTTGCAGACAAATATTGGAAGGAACTGCAGTCCAGGTGTTGTCTGTGTATGACTGAAGTAGTGAGCTAGTGAACACAGATCAATCCTGGACATGACAGTACTTCTCGGGGCGATTTTCCCAGGCACAGATTATGCCAATTGAGCTTCCTTCTTAGACCATGACTGGGCTTTGAATCTGCCCTCTAGGGTATGTGTTCTAAATTGGGTTATTGATATCAGAGAGGTCAGCCAGCGCATATGATGGAGCAGGGTTAGATGCAGTGATGGGGAGTTGGATGTTGTTCAGGATTTCACATGCCTTATTTAGTTCTATAATAACACACAATGATACAGACAGTAGATTCGAGACGGCATCAACAGTAACCACGTAGCTCCCAAACGGAGTCAAATCTTACTGATGACATTCGAAGGAAAGAGTGACTTCATAGGTCCCAGTGTTTAACTTGGGCCATGTTCATTAGGTACAGAAGAAAAACTGGAAGGGACTACCTAGTCTTGTCCAATAAGTAGCACTCATTCCTTTTAACTTTCAACACATAAAAAAATGAATTGCCCTACTGAACACTACCCAGTGACTAGTTAGTGAGAGGACCAATTGAGCAGTGCTTGTCGACCTACCGATCCACTCATCCACCCAGGCAAAAGCCTGCCTGTGGCCTAGGAGCAGCACATCACGCACCACCTGTAGGGAGAGACAATAGATGGGGGTCAGAAAACACTGATCTCAGAGCAGTTCTACAAAAATTAACCAGCACTATCTATGGAGTAAGTGGCTGCTATTTGTGTGCGAGTGACCTCCGACCTTGTGTACAAACTGCTCCACGCGCGTCTGCAGGCCCCACACCTCAAACTTGACGGTGACCAGCTTGTAGGAGCACATGATGGGTTCCTGGGTGTCCCTCCAGCCCTCCTGCAGCATGCCCCTCGACGTCTTCTCTGACTTGAAGTACCGCAGGTCCTGTTGGTGTGGACACACACATGAATGTATGCACACACACACACGCACGCACTCACACAAAGATCTCAGTAATTAATCCAAACCTCTGCGCCCTGAGAGAAATGCATTATGGGAAAGCTACAAATAGAAAGCTAACGTTAATTAAATAGGAATCCTTCCCTCCAGAAATGTTTCCCTAAATCTCAGGGGCTGAGGCAATTTATCATTCAACCACCGCTTACTGCATCTACGATATTCAACAGTCTAACTATACTTACACAGATGCTATATGCTAACATGCTAATTTCTAACACTGAAAATTAGATATGGAAGAGGTGTATGGGGAGAGAATTAGAAGATGACGCTAGAGTTAGCTTAGCATGATCTGGTCAGAGCTGTATTGCGGAGTCTATCGTGGGTTTACCTGCAATACAAACTCAATTCGGGAATATAACTCAATTTAAACTTATTTGAATCAAATTCCAACCCAATAAAATAGTTTATGATATTTGGATGACTAGGGCAAAACCAATTATAGGTCGACCAATTATGATTTTTCAATGCTAATAACAATTATTGGAGGACCAAAAAAAGCCAATAACGATTAAATATATATTTGTAATAATGACAATTACAATACTGAATGAACAATGAACACTTATTTTAACTTAATATAATACATAAATAAAATCTAGTCCCAAATAAAACAATTAAACATGGTCAATTTGGTTTAAATAATGCAAAAACACAGTGTTGGAGAAGAAAGGAAAAGTGCAATATGTGCCATGTAAAAAAGGCTAACGTTTAAGATCCTTGCTCAGAACATGAGAACATATGAAAGCTTGTGGTTCCTTTTAACATGAGTCTTCAATATTCCCAGATAAGAAGTTTTAGCTTGTAGTTATTATAGGAATTATGACGCATCGATCATTTCTCTCTATATCTTTGACTATTGGATGTTCTAATAGGCACTATTGTATTGCCAGCCTAATCTCAGGAGTTGATAGGATTGAAGTCATAAACAGCGCTGTGATTCAAGCATTGCTAAGAGCTGCTGGCAAACGCAGTAAAGTTTGAATGAATGTTTACGAGCCTGCTGCAGCCTACCACCGCTCAGTCAGAGTGCTCTATCAAATATCAAATAATACGCTTAATTATAATGAACACAGAAAAATGAGCCTTTGGTCATTAATATGGTCAAATCCGGAAACTATCATTTAGAAAACAAAACGTTTATTCTTTCAGTGAAATACTGAACCGTTCCGTATTTTATCGAAAGGGTGGCAACCCTAAGTCTAAATATTGCTGTTACATTGCACAACCTTCAATGTCATAATTATTTAAAATTCTGGCAAATTAGTTCGCAACGAGCCAGGCGGCCCAAACTGTTGCATATACCCTGACTCCACGTGCAATGAACACAAGAGAAGTGACACAATTTCCCTAGTTAATATTGCCTGCTAACACGAATTTCTTTTAACTAAATATGCAGGTTGAAAAAATGTATACTTCTGTGTATTGATTTTAAGAAAGGCATTGATGTTTATGGTTAGGTACTGTTGAAGTCGGAAGTTTACATACACTTAAGTTGGAGTCATTAAAACTGGTTTTTCAACCACTCCACAAATTTCATGTTAACAAACTAGTTATGGCTAGGCGGTTAGGACATCTACTTTGTGCATGACACAAGTCATTTTTCCAACAATTATTTACAGACAGATTATTTCACTGTATCAGAATTCCAGTGGGTCAGAAGTTTACATACACTAAGTTGACTGTGCCTTTAAACAGCTTGGAAAATTCCAGAAAATTATGTCATAACTTTGGAAGCTTCTGCTATTTTTTTATTTTATTTATTTATCCGTTATTTTACCAGGTACGTTGACTGAGAACACATTCTCATTTGCAGCAACAACCTGGGGAATATTTACAGGGGAGAGGAGGGGGATGAATGAGCCAATTGTAAACTGGGGATGGTTTGAGGGCCAGATTGGGAATTTAGCCAGGACACCGGGGTTAACACCCCTACTCTTACGATAAGTGCCATGGGATCTTTAATGACCACAGAGAGTCAGGACACCAGTTTAGCGTCCCATCCGAAAGACGGCACCCTACACAGGGCAGTGTCCTGGGGCATTGGGATATTTTTTTAGACCAGAGGTGCCTCCTACTGGCCCTCCAACACCACTTCCAGCAGCATCTGGTCTCCCATCCAGGAACTGACCAGGACCAACCCTGCTTAGCTTCAGAAGCAAGCCAGCAGTGGTATGCAGGGTGGTATGCTGCTGGCCATAATTGACATCATTTGAGTCAATTGGAGGTGTACTTGTGGATGTATTTCAAGGCCTACCTTCAAACTCAGTGCCTCATTGCTTGACATCATGGGAAAATCAAAAGAAACTAGCCAAGTCTGGTTCATCCTTGGGAGCAATTTCCAAACGCCTGAAGGTACCACGTTCATCTGTACAAACAATAGTACGCAAGTATAAACACCATGGGACCACGCAGCTGTCATTCCGCTCAGAAAGAAGACGCGTTCTGTCTCCTAGAGATGAACGTACTTTGGTGCGAAAAGTGCAAATCAATCCCAGAACAGCAGCAAAGGACCTTGTGAAGATGCTGGAGGAAACAGGTACAAAAGTATCTATATCCACAGTAAAACGAGTCCCATATCGACATAACCTGAAAGGCCGCTCAGCAAGGAAGAAGCCACTGCTCCAAAACTGCCATAAAAAAGCCAGACCACGGTTTGCAACTGCACATGGGGACAAAGATCGTAGTTTTTGGAGAAATATCCTCTGGTCTCATGAAACAAAAATAGAACTGTTTGGCCATAATGACCATCGTTATGTTTGGAGGAAAAAGGAAGCTTGCAAGCCGAAGAACACCATCCCAACCGTGAAGCACGGGGGTGGCAACATCATCTTTTGGGGGTGCTTTGCTGCACGAGGGACTGGTGCACTTCACAAAACATATGGCATCATGAGGGAGGAAAATGATGTGGATATGTTGAAGCAACATCTCAAGACATCAGTCGGGAAGTTCAAGCTTAGTCGCAAATGAGTCTTCCAAATGGACAATGACCAAAACCAAAATGACCAGAACTGAAAAAGCATACTTACAAAGTTGTGGCAAAATGGCTTAAGGAAAACAAAGTCAAGGTATTGAGTGGCCATCACAAAGCCCTGACCTCAATCCTATAGAAATATTGTGGGCAGAACTGAAAAAGTGTGTGTGAGCAAGGAGGCCTACAAACCTGACTCAGTTACACCAGCTCTGTCAGGAGGAATGGACCAAAATTCACCCAACTTATTGTGAGAAGCTTGTGGAAGGCTACCCAAAACATTTGACCCAAGTTAAACAATTGAAAGGCAATGCTACCAAATACTAATTGAGTGTATGTAAACTTCTGACCCACTGGGAATGTGATGAAAGAAATAAAAGCTGAAATAAATCACTCTACTATTATTCTGACATTACACATTCTTAAAATAAAGTGGTGATCCTAACTGCCTAAGACATGGAATTGTTACTAGGATTAAAAGTCAGGAATTGTGAAACACTGAGTTTAAATGTATTTGGCCGAAGTGTACGTAAAACTTCCCACTTCAACCGTACATTCGTGCTATGATTGTGCCTTCTTCACGAATGCGCTTTTGTTAGTAGGCTGTGATTCGATGAGAGATTATCAGGCACCGCATCGATTTTACGCAACGCAGGACACGCTAGTTAACCCAGTAATATCATCAACCATGTGTAGTTAACTAGTGATTATGTGAAGATTGATTGTTTTTTTTATACGTTAAGTTAAACGGTAGTTAGCAACTTACCTTGGCTTCTTGCTACACTCGCATAACACGTGGTCAGCCTGCCACGCAGTTTCCTCGTGGAATGCAATGCAATCGGTGTCCAAAAAAGCTGATTACCGATTGTTATGAAAACTTGAAAATCGGCCCTAATTAAATCGGCCATGCCCTGCTAAATGACTTAAATGTAAATGTAAATAGACTGAAATGGTGTCCGTCTGTAATATCATTGTATCTTTGAGTATTACTGAGTGTCGGTAAATGTCCTTGTATCCACTGTCATGTCTGAATCATGTTGCTGGTTCTATTTTCAGACCAATAATAAGACTCCAAGTACCAGTGTTTGACTACCGAGAGACAGGCTGCCTCGGCTGCAATAACCCTTACAATAACCCGTAATATCCCCCCATTACCTCTAACGAAACCACACACACACACACACACACACACACACACACACACGACAGACTCACCTCAGACTCTTTATAGTATCTCTCAGGGATCTCGTCGTAGGCGATATCCACAAAACACACTTCTCTTTCCTGGTCTTTATTTTCACTGTCTGAGAAGATCTGAAAACAGACAAAAAATTCCCCAGAGGTACAGTTAGTGATCTATGACTTCAGGCATCGACAACATCCTTTCTTCACAAAACTACACGGCTCACTGATATTGATTGTGCCTCCCAAATCTTTGTGTTATCATTCGAGGCCCTGTTTGTTATTTGACGGAAGCTAGTCATTGGCTGAAGTAGAATGCACAGAGTGGTCCGAATATCCACAGGGTCAGATATTTGATTTGATTTATCATTGCCCATATTCACTAAGCATCTCATAGTAAGAGTGCTGATCCAGGAACAGTTTAGCCTTTTAGATCATTATGAATAAGATTACATGGACGGGGAGACCTGATCCTAGATCAGCACTACTACTCTGAGATGCTTGATACATACAGGCCCTGATCTTAGGTCTTAGATTACAGACCACTTTACCTTCACTGCTCCACTAGGCTACTGCAGGGACATGTCATTGTGCAACGTAGCCAGAAGGGAGCGCTCTAAGCTTGGTGTTGATTGACATCCACTGTACACAGACACACACAGACAGACAGACACACACACACACAGACAGACACACACAGACACCTCATATATAGCCACAGGGCAAACAGACACCAATTAGCCACTCTCTGTTTCCATCTTAGGAGCTAGAGGTGTGTGTGAGTGAGAGAGTGCGTGTGAGAGAGAGCTAGGCTCAGTTATAGAGAGGAATACTCCAGTACGCTAGGCCTAAGGGGATGAGTGAACGAATGCTCAGACAGGGCAGAGTGCAACATCTCAAAGTGTGTTTCAACGTCTGTGTTCCACATCATGCTTCCAGCTAGCGGCGGATGTATTCGAAGTTGCCGAGTATGGATAACTAGTGCACGAATGTCAAGAAATAAGAGCTTCACACCAGTGATCACAACCGAAGAGAGCTGGGCTTCACGCTCGTAGCTGTGGGTGGGTATTGTAGCTACATATGGCCTTGCTGCCAAATAGGATTATGAATCAGAGTCCAGCGGGAAGAACGTGGCTGTGATGGTGCCACATTTATAATATATTTCTACCTTATTGAGGAATAATAACTACATAAAGAAACCTGTCAAATTATGTATGACTTAACATAAATTAAATATCATATTTGGAAGCAATATGATCAGTAGATTATTTGGGTTCAGCTCATGTGCTATATTTGGACTAGTCTCCAATGCCAAAACTTCAAGATGCCCTATGGGTTGGTAATGATGCCCTATGGGTATACCCTATGGGTAGAGGAGGAACGTTGGGTAGAGGGGAAACGTTGGGTCGAGGAACGTTGGATAGAGGGGAAACGTTGGGTCGAGGAACGTTGGGTAGAGGGGAAACGTTGGGTCGAGGAACGTTGGGTCGAGGAGGAGGAACGTTGGGTCGAGGAGGAGGAACGTTGGGTCGAGGAGGAGGAACGTTGGGTCGAGGAGGAGGAACGTTGGGTCGAGGAGCAACGTTGGGTAGAGGAGCAACGTTGGGCAGAGGAGCAACGTTGGGCCGAGGAGCAACGTTGGGTCGAGGAGGAGGAACGTTGGGTCGAGGAGGAGGAACGTTGGGTCGAGGAGGAGGAACGTTGGGTCGAGGAGGAGGAACGTTGGGTCGAGGAGGAGGAACGTTGGGTAGAGGAGGAGGAACGTTGGGTAGAGGAGGAGGAACGTTGGGTAGAGGAGGAGGAACGTTGGGTAGAGGAGGAGGAACGTTGGGTAGAGGAGGAGGAACGTTGGGTAGAGGAGGAGGAACGTTGGGTAACGTTGGGTAGAGGAGGAGGAACGTTGGGTAGAGGAGGAGGAACGTTGGGTAGAGGAGGAGGAACGTTGGGTAGAGGAGGAGGAGAGGAGGAACGTTGGGTAGAGGAGGAGGAACGTTGGGTAGAGGAGGAGGAACGTTGGGTAGAGGAGGAGGAACGTTGGGTAGAGGAGGAGGAACGTTGGGTAGAGGAGGAGGAACGTTGGGTAGAGGAGGAGGAACGTTGGGTAGAGGAGGAGGAACGTTGGGTAGAGGAGGAGGAGTTGGGTAGAGGAGGAGGAACGTTGGGTAGAGGAGGAGGAACGTTGGGTAGAGGAGGAGGAACGTTGGGTAGAGGAGGAGGAACGTTGGGTCGAGGAGGAGGAACGTTGGGTCGAGGAGGAGGAACGTTGGGTCGAGGAGGAGGAACGTTGGGTCGAGGAGGAGGAACGTTGGATCGAGGAGGAGGAACGTTGGGTCGAGGAGGAGGAACGTTGGGTCGAGGAGGAATGTTGGGTAGAGGAGGAATGTTGGGTAGAGGAGGAACGTTGGGTAGAGGGGAGAAGAAAGAGGGAGAAAGGACAAGGGAGGTGGAGGGAAGAAAGAGTGTGCAAGAACGAATGAAAACGAGCAAGTAAGAGGGAGAGAAAGAAACTATGCAACTGTCTAATGGTGAAGTCTCAAGGAGAAAGAGAGAGATAATGACAACCATAAACCATTAGGAACAGTATTTAAAGCAGTGGCTCTTCTCCAAGCCTACCGGCAGCCCTGCCCTGCTGTCACGGTCTGCTACCTGATACCACAGTCCACACCCTCCATTCATTCAGACAGAATATGCAGTCTGCTCACACACAAACACTACTTCATTCACACACTGTCATTCACACAGACGCACTTCATTCACACGTGTATGGAGGTACACACACGCACACAAACACAAACTGAATCCAAACAGACATTCAACCCCTTCTCGGTCAGGAAACGGGACTGTGAGCGCGAAAACACATTTTTTACAACCTGACATTATCTTTCCTAACACCGTGAGCACAGAAACACAGGGCTGCATATTATTTCACAACGTACAGCATCTTGGCAGAGAAGATTCTGAAATTCGGACCAGATTATACAGTGTCGTAAAAGATGCAGAGCTTGTGCTGCTGGTCAGCCCTGAAGCTGCATCGTCCGTGGAAAGAGTCACATGGGAGCTTTTTAGTGGAACTTGTGCCTGCAAACACATACGTCTGTGTGTCTGTACGCGACACCAAATGTGTACTTGATATGTGCGCATGTGTGATATGACTCCAAGTGTGTATGTGTTCGAGTGTGTGTGCACGCACAGGGACACTGGCCAGCAGTTGTTAAGAGACGAAAGGTAGGCTGGGGTCAGATTACAGATGTAGAGACCAGAGTGTCTTCCTTTTACACTCAGTCTGCCTAACATCCTCACTTTTACATTCAGTCTGCCTAACATCCTGTCCTTTACATTCAGTCTGCCTAACATCCTCACCTTTACATTCAGACGGATACAACATCCTGTCCTTTACATTCAGTCTTCCTAACATCCTGTCCTTTACATTCAGTCTTCCTAACATCCTGTCCTTTACATTCAGTCTTCCTAACATCCTGTCCTTTACATTCAATCTGCCTAACAACCTCTCCTTTACATTCAGTCTTCCTAACGTCCTCTCCTTTACATTTAGTCTTCCTAACATCTTCTCCTTTACATTCAATCTTCCTAACATCCTCTCCTTTACATTCAGTCTTCCTAACATCCTCTCCTTTACATTCAGTCTTCCTAACATCCTCTCCTTTACATTCAGTCTTCCTAACATCCTCACCTTTACATTCAGTCTTCCTAACATCCTCTCCTTTACATTCAGTCTTCCTAACATCCTCTCCTTTACATTCAGTCTTCCTAACATCCTCACCTTTACATTCAGTCTTCCTAACATCCTCTCCTTTACATTCAGTCTGCCTAACATCCTCTCCTTTACATTCAGTCTGCCTAACATCCTCTCCTTTACATTCAGTCTTCCTAACATCCTCTCCTTTACATTCAGTCTGCCTAACATCCTCTCCTTTACATTTAGTCTTCCTAACATCCTCTCCTTTACATTCAGTCTTCCTAACATCCTCACCTTTACATTCAGTCTTCCTAACATCCTCTCCTTTACATTCAGTCTTCCTAACATCATCTCCTTTACATTCAGTCTTCCTAACATCATCTCCTTTACATTCAGTCTTCCTAACATCCTCACCTTTACATTCAGTCTTCCTAACATCCTCTCCTTTACATTCAGTCTTCCTAACATCCTCTCCTTTACATTCAGTCTTCCTAACATCCTCTCCTTTACATTCAGTCGGATACAACATCCTCTCCTTTACATTTAGTCTGCCTAACATCCTCTCCTTTACATTCAGTCTTCCTAACATCCTCTCCTTTACATTTAGTCTTCCTAACATCCTCTCCTTTACATTCAGTCGGATACAACATCCTCTCCTTTACATTCAGTCTTCCTAACATCCTCTCCTTTACATTTAGTCTTCCTAACATCCTCTCCTTTACATTTAGTCTTCCTAACATCCTCTCCTTTACATTCAGTCGGATACAACATCCTCTCCTTTACATTTAGTCTGCCTAACAACCTCTCCTTTACATTCAGTCGGATACAACATCCTCTCCTTTACATTTAGTCTGCCTAACATCCTCTCCTTTACATTCAGTCTTCCTAACATCCTCTCCTTTACATCTAGTCTTCCTAACATCCTCTCCTTTACATTCAGTCTGCCTAACATCCTCTCCTTTACATTTAGTCTTCCTAACATCCTCTCCTTTACATTCAGTCTGCCTAACATCCTCTCCTTTACATTCAGTCTGCCTAACATCCTCTCCTTTACATTCAGTCTGCCTAACATCCTCACCTTTACATTCAGACGGATACAACATCCTCTCCTTTACATTCAGTCTTCCTAACAACCTCTCCTTTACATTCAGTCTGCCTAACATCCTCTCCTTTACATTCAGTCTTCCTAACATCCTGTCCTTTACATTCAATCTTCCTAACATCCTGTCCTTTACATTCAGTCTTCCTAACATCCTGTCCTTTACATTCAGTCTGATATAGCATCCTCTCATTTACATTCAATCTGCCTAACATCCTCTCCTTTACATTCAGTCTGATATAGCATCCTCTCCTTTACATTCAGTCTGATATAGCATCCTCTCCTTTACATTCAGTCTGATATAGCATCCTCTCCTTTACATTCAGTCTGATATAGCATCCTCTCCTTTACATTCAGTCTGATATAGCATCCTCTCCTTTACATTCAGTCTGATATAGCATCCTCTCCTTTACATTCAGTCTGATATAGCATCCTCTCCTTTACATTCAGTCTGATATAGCATCCTCTCCTTTACATTCAGTCTGATATAGCATCCTCTCCTTTACATTCAGTCTGATATAACATCCTCTCCTTTACATTCAGTCTGATATAACATCCTCTCCTTTACATTCAGTCTGATATAACATCCTCTCCTTTACATTCAGTCTGATATAGCATCCTCTCCTTTACATTCAGTCTGATATAACACCCTCTCCTTTACATTCAGTCTGATAACATCCTCTCCTTTACATTCAGTCTGATAACATCCTCTCCTTTACATTCAGTCTGATATAACATCCTCTCCTTTACAATCAGTCTGATATAACACCCTCTCCTTTACATTCAGTCTGATAACATCCTCTCCTTTACATTCAGTCTGATATAACAACCTCTCGTTTACATTCAGTCTGATATAACATCCTCTCCTTAACATTCAGTCTGATATAACATCCTCTCCTTTACATTCAGTCTGATATAGCAGCCTCTCTTTTTACATCTGCAGGGCTTTCACTAACATTGTCTGTCCATGGAAGTGGGTCTCACACACAATAAATGACCAGACAGGTTGATGCCCGCCTACTCTCTCTTACGACATTGAGTGGATTTTTCTAAGGCAAAGACTGACAAATCCTTACACACACACACACACACACACACACCCCACACACTTATGCTTACATAATAGTCAAGATATTGTTCTGTAGAGAAAGGAGTTTGTGAATTGGTAGAGAGAGAAGGACAGAGTATACATGAAATAGCCTCTTCAATTAGCAGAGCTGCACTTGGCAGACACTGAGGGGCCATAAGGCCCCTATTATGGAATGACTTTATCATACTGAAGGCCTCAGAGCAACACACACACACACGGTCTTCACTCACGTTGTCATTGCTGCCTTTGTTGTCCTCGTATTTCGTCTCTATGTGAATGGAGAACTTGGGCAAGAAAGAACACTGCAAAACAAAACAAACAGACAAAAATGTCTCAGGTGAGATACTTGAAAATGGTGGAAAAACAACAGCTTTCACCTGAAATTGGCGTTTAGTTTCAGAATGGTTTGTGCGGCAGAAACATTTAGTCTCTAGACTTCTTGTACCAACATCCCCACCAACTGATGCGTTTGGTTCTTTGTTCAGAAAAGGGGGAGATGAACGTATGGGAGTCTGCTCGTGTCTGAGTGGTCTGTGGGTGGTGTGCATGTACCCCCCCCCCATGACTCACACACAGCCTTTTATTGCGCCCGAAACGGGCTCCGTCACTGTCAAAGCCATGTCTCCCCTCCACCCCCCTTTCCCCTCCATCCTCTCCTCCTCTCTATATTAAGCCATATGACTCAGTGTGGTGGCATTTATCACTTTCAGAGGATTTGAAAATGCCACAGCTCAAAGGCTTTAGAAGTTTCAGACATTATGTAACAGGTGGCAGACGGTCATCGGTCTTAAAACCTCCTCAGACATTAAAACACAGCTTCGGTAGAGTTTTATAAAGGGGTTGAAACCAATGTTGGTTCTTAACACTTTCTGTGAACTACCAGTGTATAAAGCATCATTTGTATGTATTACGGATCCCCAGCTACTCTTCCTGGGTTACAGCAAAATCCAGGCAGTTATACAATATTAAAACACATTACAATTCGTCCATGTTGCTGCATTGAATGAGTCCGGACACCCCGCCCATTACTGGACTGCGGTGGCTCTCTTCACAGCTCTGTGACCAATCAAAAGGAAGAGATACTTACTGTGTACTCTAGAGAGGCGCAGGCGCAGGAGGGACGCGTGGAAAGCAGAGAGGGGAGAAAACACAACACAGTTTAGGGCTTTTCAATGACGCGACAACACGGTAGCAACGCAGACAGGTTACGATGTGACACGAGACGCAACCCAGCTCACACATCCGGGGAAACGCTTGCTGAACCTTTTCCACGGTCTTTTGAAGAAGCTTTTCTGGGAAATGGTGCTGACCCGACGTTCGAATTAACGTTACGAGAATAATAGTCGGACATATGTTATTTCAAAACCAAATGGGAACCGGACAGAAACGTTGCCAGAATGTTCTCTTAGAACAATTTTTTTTTTGGGGGGGGGGTCTGTGTGCACACTACAGTATAAGTAGCTAGCCTGGCCATGCTATGAGCTCAGTGCCACAGTACCTAGATTAGGTTGAGGTTAGCCCGCATGCTATGAGCTCAGTGCCACAGTAACTAGATTAGGTTGAGGTTAGCCCGCATGCTATGAGCTCAGTGCCACAGTAACTAGATTAGGTTGAGGTTAGCCCGCATGCTATGAGCTCAGTGCCACAGTAACTAGATTAGGTTGAGGTTAGCCCGCATGCTATGAGCTCAGTGCCACAGTAACTAGATTAGGTTGAGGTTAGCCCGCATGCTATGAGCTCAGTGCCACAGTAACTAGATTAGGTTGAGGTTAGCCCGCATGCTATGAGCTCAGTGCCACAGTAACTAGATTAGGTTGAGGTTAGCCCGCATGCTATGAGCTCAGTGCCACAGTAACTAGATTAGGTTGAGGTTAGCCCGGTGCATTTCCGCTAGGGTTACGGTCGATACGTGGTCAGAGTTCATTTCTGACCTAACACAAGCATTAGTGGTGCATGGTATGAATGGATCCTGGTTCTACAAGGAGACGTCGGTGTTGAGCGTGCGCTCACCTGTGATGGTGTAGGGGTAGTAGTTCCAGGCCTTCTCTGTTACGTAGAAGATGTTGGGCACCACTGCTCGAGCCCAGCTGGGCAATTTACTGTAGATAGAGCGAGAGAGACAGATGGAGAGCGGGAGAGAGAGATGGAGAGCGAGAGAGAGCGGGAGAGAGATGGAGAGCGAGAGATGGAGAGCGAGAGAGAGAGAGAGAGAGCGGGAGAGAGAGATGGAGAGAGAGAGATGGAGAGCGAGAGAGAGCGGGAGAGAGAGATAGAGAGAGATGGAGAGCGAGAGAGCGGGAGAGAGAGAGCGAGAGAAGGAGAGAGAGAGGAGAGAAAGAGAGAAGGAGAGAGAGAGAAGAAGAGATGGAGAGAGAGATGGGAGAGAGAGGAGAAATGAAAAGCAAGAGAGGAGAAGAGATGCATCATGTCTGATTAATTGGAGCCATCATCATTTCTAAAGTCGGAGTGGTTTCTCTTCCTTCCTTCCTTCTCAAGGTGAGTGGGCGTGTTACAAAAGAAGCTTGAAAATTAAACTAAGAACATTGAAAAAGATGAGGAGAGACAGCAGCACTTACCAGAGCCGTCTATAGCCTCACGACACTGCCTCAACGGGTTTGGGTTTTTATGATTACAACGGTAAGGTTCGGTGGGAGAGGTTGAGCTCTCTTTTTCACGCAGGTGCACCGAAACAAACAAGCCTTGGCGGGGAAGGTTGAGCTCTCTTTTTCACGCAGGTGCACCGAAACACACAAGCCTTGGCGGGGAAGGTTGAGCTCTCTTTTTCACGCAGGTGCACCGAAACACACAAGCCTTGGCGGGGAAGGTTGAGCTCTCTTTTTCACGCAGGTGCACCGAAACACACAAGCCTTGGCGGGGAAGGTTGAGCTCTCTTTTTCACGCAGGTGCACCGAAACACACAAGCCTTGGCGGGGAAGGTTGAGCTCCCTTTTTCACGCAGGTGCACCAAAACACACAAGCCTTGGCGGGGAAGGCTGAAGGGGACATTCACTCAAAGGCTCTAGTGAGTGTCCACGTTGTGGCATAGAGATTGGTGTGTGTGTGTGTGTGAGAGAGAGAGAGAGTGCATGTCAGCCTCCAATCTCGAATAAAAGCTTTAGAAATTCAATTTTCTTTGATCACACGTCGATAGAGAAGTCAGCTACATGACTGAGTGCGTGGCGGCGACAGCTGATATGAAAAGAAACAAAACGCCAAAGGAATGTTGACAGGCCGACTATTCACAGCCTGTCCCCCAAAAGCAAATGACTGTCACTCCATCTGCTCATCGTCTCTCATTCTTCGTTTAAAACAGTTCCTCGTGCCCGTCCACACATTGGTACGTCACACTGCGCCCGCCAAGCTCTGAAAGCGGTGGTAAGGTATCACTATCCCCACACCCCACACATTTCCTACAGTATTTAAAGACTCTGATAGGGAAACCAGTCATTTGCGCTTAAGTTCGGAAAGTGTGGACTAGTGTGTGTGTGTGTGTGTGTGTGTGTGTGTGCCCGCAAAGTAAACCCACTCATTTTATTCCATCACAAAATTAACTATCCGATTCAATGTGTAAATGAAGACCATTGAAATAATGAATTCCTAAATTCATGTTTAAAGTTGAGGTTATTCAAGCCAGACCAATAATCTAGCGAATCAGAAAGGTGATTGAGTGCTGGGGACCATGACGCAATGCTCACTGGCTTCAATTTCCTGCTTGCTTTGAAATGTTAGGGCCAATGTATTTCTATTAAATAAATCACATCTGTCCTGTTCTTGTTGTGATGCACGAGACATAACTGGCCCTAAACTAAATGGTCTTCTATTCCATTTAGAATGTTCTTCTCATCTTCAAATCATTTTCCACGACATTTATGTTTTCCCGACGGAAAGGCCTTGGTTTGCACAGAGGGTTGAGAAGAGCTGGCGGATTCAGTGTGTCTAGGAGTAGTCTCTCCCTTCCACGTTCTCCTCTCTCTCTCTCCCTCGCACGTTCTCCTCTCTCTCTCTCCCTCGCACGTTCTCCTCTCTCCCTCCCACGTTCTCCTCTCTCCCTCCCACGTTCTCCTCTCTCTCTCTCCCTTCCACGTTCTCCTCTCTCTCTCCCTCCCACATTCTCCTCTCTCTCTCTCCCACATTCTCCTCTCTCTCTCTCCCTCGCACGTTCTCCTCTCTCCCTCCCACGTTCTCCTCGCTCTCTCCCTCCCTCCTTACATAAGGCAGACACCTGGTTCACTAAGCCTGAGATGGATGTTTATGGAGAGGTTGCACTTGTAGTAGTCAACATGGACACACACACACACACACACACACACACACACACATGGCTGAAAGGCACCCATCTGCTGTGAAGAACTAGAGCAGCGGGGAGTGTGTTTAAGAGGTGGTAGGGGCTTAGGTAACTGCAGCCATGGTTGCACAATGAGTGGCGAGTTAACATATGCACACACACACACACACACACACACACTGTCCCTGCTGTTGCTCAACCTCACTAGTTAATTCCCTCATCGTCATACTGTGTCCTCTGATGTACTGTGTCACCATTAAGACAGTACTTCACGTGTTCACCTCTTCTCTTACAATAATGAAAGGTGACGGTTTTCCTCCTGGGAGTTGGGTAGTGACAAATTGTTATGATCGTAATACTGTAGTCTATAGCCAGTCCTTATTCAAACTGTACGTGATGTATTCCCATGACAGATTCAAGCGGGACGGACTGTCATAAGACCTGACCCAAGGATGTGTCGTTTTGAAGAGCCTGCAGCAGGTTTTTTATGATCATGTTAAAATATGTCTCCTTCTGAATATGCATGTCTCTCTCTCTTGCTCTCCCTCCCCTCCTATTCGCTCTCCTCTGTGTCCCTCTGTTCCCCTCCTTCCCCCCCCTCTCTCCTCTGTTCCCCCTGCTTACCCTGGTCTCTCTCTATCTCTCCCTCTGTTCCCCTCCTTCCCCCCTCTCTCCTCTGTTCCCCCTGCTTACCCTGGTCTCTCTCTATCTCTCCCTCTGTTCCCCTCCTTACCCTGGTCTCTCTCTCTCTCTCCCTCTCTGTTCCCCTCCTTACCCTGGTCTCTCTCTCTCTCTCTCTCCCTCTCTGTTCCCCTCCTTACCCTGGTCTCTCTCTCTCTCTCTCTCTCCCTCTCTGTTCCCCTCCTTACCCTGGTCTCTCTCTCTCTCTCTCCCTCTCTGTTCCCCTCCTTACCCTGGTCTCTCTCTCTCTCTCCCTCTCTGTTCCCCTCCTTACCCTGGTCTCTCTCTCTCTCTCTCTCTCCCTCTCTCTCTGTTCCCCTCCTTACCCTGGTCTCTCTCTCTCTGTTCCCCTCCTTACCCTGGTCTCTCTCTCTCTCTCTGTTCCCCTCCTTACCCTGGTCTCTCTCTCTCTCTCTCTCTGTTCCCCTCCTTACCCTGGTCTCTCTCTCTCTCTCTCTCTCTCTCTGTTCCCCTCCTTCCCCTGGTCTCTCTCTCTCTCCTTTGTCCCTCTGTTCCCCTCCTTCCCCTGGTCTCTCTCTCTCCTTTGTCCCTCTGTTCCCCTCCTTCCCCTGGTCTCTCTCTCCTTTGTCCCTCTGTTCCCCTCATTCCCCCTCTCTCTCCTGTGTCCCTCTGTTCCCCTCCTTCCCCTGGTCTCTCTCTCTCCTGTGTCCCTCTGTTCCCCTCCTTACCCTGGTCTCTCTCTCTTTCTCCTTTGTCCCTCTGTTCCCCTCCTTCCCCCTCTCTCTCTCTCTCCTGTGTCCCTCTGTTCCCCTCCTTACCCTGGTCTCTCTCTCTCTCTCTCTCTCCTTTGTCCCTCTGTTCCCCTCCTTCCCCTGGTCTCTCTCTCTCTCCTTTGTCCCTCTGTTCCCCTCCTTCCCCCTCTCTCTCTCTCTCTCCTTTGTCCCTCTGTTCCCCTCCTTCCCCTGGTCTCTCTCTCTCTCCTTTGTCCCTCTGTTCCCCCCTCTCTCTCTCTCCTGTGTCCCTCTGTTCCCCTCCTTCCCCTGGTCTCTCTCTCTCCTTTGTCCCTCTGTTCCCCTCCTTCCCCCCACTCTCTCTCTCTCTCTCTCGTGTCCCTCTGTTCCCCTCCTTCCCCCACTCTCTCTCTCGCTCTCTCCTGTGTCCCTCTGTTCCCCTCCTTCCCCACTCTCCCTCTCTCTCTTTCTCGTGTCCCTCTGTTCCCCTCCTTCCCCCACTCTCTCCTGTGTCCCTCTGTTCCCCTCCTTCCCCCGGTCTCTCTCTCTCTCCCTTTGTTCCCCTCCTTCACTCTCCAGGATGAGCTGTACAGCAGGGCAGACCCTGCTGACTCAGCACCTTTAGGTCCCGGGCATCCTGACCGCTGACACAGGTATTTGCGATGAAATCTAGCTCTCTCTGTCCGTAGATCTTGCACTTAGGAAGTTTCTGTCCTTGGATGCTCAGCGATGCGCTGGGAAGGTCACGCACACACACACACGGCTGAGAGCCAAGAAGTGAAGGGGGAGTATTGTGTGTTGCACAGCTGTGAGGGCTAAGTAACTCGGGGCAACGCGACAGCAGCAGTCTGCCATGCGAAGCCTCGAGTGTGTAGGAACAACACTGTCGGTGTTCCAAATGGCACCCTATTCCCTACATAGTGCCCTAAACCTATAGATGATGATGATGATGATGGGCCCCCCCCGGGTTTTATTTTCAGTAGAAGAGCAGCCCCCCGCATCTTGTTTTGGCGTACAACCCTTGACCACAGATCTCAGATTGTACCTTTACCTTTTTGGATGACGGTCACTCACCTGTTGAGGTAGACACGCTTCTCCGTGAACTGACCCCGACCGTGGGCGGGGTCATCAAACGGTTCATTCTGGACCACCTCTACCCCTTCGCCGCGGTCACTCTGCTCATGGCTGTGTTTGCTGATCATATATAGCTGACCAATCCTGTACTGGAGAGAACAGAGAGAGACAATGTTTAGGGTCGACCGCCAACATGAACACGCTCCGTTTAACGAAAGGAATTTAATACAGCCGATCCGAGTCCTGTAAAATGGAGGAAACCGAGAGGTGGACCCGACCGTGACGTGAACATTAACAGGCGTGACTAGGAAGGACACGCGTGGATTCTAAAACAGTGCCTTCGGAAAGTATTCACACCCCTGGGCTTTTTCTACATTTCGTTGTGTTGCGAAGTGGGATTCAAATGGATTGAATTGTCATTTCTTTGTCAAAGATCTACACAACATATTGTGTAAATGTCAGAAAACAAAAATAAACTTCTTCTTCTCTCCATTATGTTATTGACTATGTTTGTTTATGTGGAACTCTGTGTTGTTTGTGTCGCTTTGCTTTATCTCGGCCAGGTCATAGTTGTAAATGAGAACTTGTTCTCAACTGGCCTACCCGGGTTAAATAATAATAATAATTTGTTAATTAGATAAGTATTCAACCCCGAGTCCACACATGTGAGAATCACCTTTGGCAGCCATTACAGCGGTATCTGCGAGAGCTTTGCAAACCTGGATTGTACAATATTTGCCCATATTTTTTTGGGGGCTGTTGATAATTTCTAAACACCCATTTTCAAGTCTTGCCATAGATTTTCAAGCCCGATTTAAGTCAAAACTGTAACCAGGCCACTCAAACATTCTTGGCAAGTAACTCCAGTGTATATTTGGCCTTGCGTTTTCGGTTATTGCCCTGCTGAAAAGTGGATTTGTCTGGAGGAAACAGAGAGGGGGACCAGACCAGAGAAGGGTTAGGCTTTATGCCAGCAGCATGAACATGTTCAGCAACAGAATAAAACAAATAAGAGAGAGTTCAACCGACAACCACACAGATATGATCATCTATGACACGTCAACACCCCATAAATGACGGTTTCTGTTTTTGTGAGCTTTAAATTAAAAAATTTAAAAAAATCGGTCACAAATGCTTTATTAAAACAGTTGAGTTTGAGGTAGATTTCATTTCACCCTTCAGGATGTCAACCACCAACACTTTGAAGTCATTGTTTTCAGGGCTCTTGCCCTTTCCTTTGAAGGCGACTAGAAAGACCACCAGTGAAGTGCTTCTGAGACTTCCTGACCAATCTATTGAGGCTTTAATAATTCAGGGTTAATCCACAAAGACTGGCTTTTGATCAGAGCTGCTGTCCCAGAGCAAGAGACAAAGGATGGAAAGAGAAGAGGTGGGAGGGGGGTAGGGAGAGAGAGGAAAGGACAGCGAGAGAGAGAGAGAGAGAGAGAGAGATGGAGAGGAGGCTGGGGCTGGGAAAGGAGTGGAAAGAGAAGAGGTGGGAGGGGGTGGAAGAGAGGGAGAGAGGAAAGGAAAGCGAGAGAGAGAGAGAGATGGAGAGGAGGCTGGGGATGGAAAGAAAGAGGTGGGAGGATGGAGAAGAGAAGAGGTGGGAGGAGGCTGGGATGGAAAGAGAAGAGGTGGGAGGGGTAGGAAAGGAAAGGACAGTGAGAGGAGAGAGAGATGGAGAGGAGGCTGGGGCTGGGAAAGGAAAGAGAAGAGGTGGGAGGGGGTAGGGAGAGAGAGGAAAGAGGAGAGGGAGAGATGGAGAGGAGGGGCTGGGAAAGGATGGAAAGAGAAGAGGTGGGAGGGGGTAGGGAGAGAGAGGAAAGGACAGAGAGAGAGATGGAGAGGAGGCTGGGGCTGGGAAAGGAGTGGAAAGAGAAGAGGTGGGAGGGGTAGGGAGAGAGAGGAAAGGACAGCGAGAGAGAGAGAGATGGAGAGGAGGCTGGGGCTGGGAAAGGATGGAAAGAGAAGAGGTGGGAGGGGGTAGGGAGAGAGAGGAAAGGACAGCGAGAGAGAGAGAGATGGAGAGGAGGCTGGGGCTGGGAAAGGATGGAAAGAG